>NW_025334263.1:110000-113957 GCF_014858855.1 Bufo gargarizans
TTCCAAGTCTAATTCTGTCACTAAATCCATACCGGTCACCCAGCGCCTAAATACTAGGCCTCAAATTTAAATCCCTCTAAATCTCTCGTTACCACCGCTGTACTGTTGTTGCTGGGCAAGATATTTAGTGTCCGTCAAAGCACATTTTTTGTTCTGGGTTGAAGTACAATTCCCAATTTAGCAATTTCATAATTTAGTGGTTTCTGCTATATCAGAGCTATTTGAAATCTATCCCTAAAAGGGTATATAATATTGAAGGTGCACATAGGGTCATTCAGAATAACTTCACACACACCGCTTCTGTGCATTTCCAAGTCTAATTCTGTCACTAAATCCATACCGGTGACCCAGCGCCTAAATACTAGGCCTCAAATTTAAATCCCTCTAAATCTCTCGTTACCCACCGCTGTACTGTTGTTGCTGGGCAAGATATTTAGTGTCCGTCAAAGCACATTTTTTGTTCTGGGTTGAAGTACAATTCCCAATTTAGCAATTTCATAATTTAGTGGTTTCTGCTATATCAGAGCTATTTGAAATCTATCCCTAAAAGGGTATATAATATTGAAGGTGCACATAGGGTCATTCAGAATAACTTCACACACACCGCTTCTGTGCATTTCCAAGTCTAATTCTGTCACTAAATCCATACCGGTGACCCAGCGCCTAAATACTAGGCCTCAAATTTAAATCCCTCTAAATCTCTCGTTACCCACCGCTGTACTGTTGTTGCTGGGCAAGATATTTAGTGTCCGTCAAAGCACATTTTTTGTTCTGGGTTGAAGTACAATTCCCAATTTAGCAATTTCATAATTTAGTGGTTTCTGCTATATCAGAGCTATTTGAAATCTATCCCTAAAAGGGTATATAATATTGAAGGTGCACATAGGGTCATTCAGAATAACTTCACACACACGCTTCTGTGCATTTCCAAGTCTAATTCTGTCACTAAATCCATACCGGTGACCCAGCGCCTAAATACTAGGCCTCAAATTTAAATCCCTCTAAATCTCTCGTTACCCACCGCTGTACTGTTGTTGCTGGGCAAGATATTTAGTGTCCGTCAAAGCACATTTTTTGTTCTGGGTTGAAGTACAATTCCCAATTTAGCAATTTCATAATTTAGTGGTTTCTGCTATATCAGAGCTATTTGAAATCTATCCCTAAAAGGGTATATAATATTGAAGGTGCACATAGGGTCATTCAGAATAACTTCACACACACCGCTACTGTGCTATTTCCAAGTCTAATTCTGTCACTAAATCCATACCGGTGACCCAGCGCCTAAATACTAGGCCTCAAATTTAAATCCCTCTAAATCTCTCGTTACCACCGCTGTACTGTTGTTGCTGGGCAAGATATTTAGTGTCCGTCAAAGCACATTTTTTGTTCTGGGTTGAAGTACAATTCCCAATTTAGCAATTTCATAATTTAGTGGTTTCTGCTATATCAGAGCTATTTGAAATCTATCCCTAAAAGGGTATATAATATTCAAGGTGCACATTGGGTCATTCAGAATAACTTCACACACACGCTTCTGTGCATTTCCAAGTCTAATTCTGTCACTAAATCCATACCGGTCACCCAGCGCCTAAATACTAGGCCTCAAATTTATATCCCGCTGAATTTGAATACAATACATTGGGCCAAATAATATATTTGTTGTTGTGGTGAACCATAACAATGAGAAAAACATCTAGTAAGGGACGCGGACGTGGACATGGTCGTGGTGGTGTTAGTGGACCCTCTGGTGCTGGGAGAGGACGTGGCCGTTCTGCCACATCCACACGTCCTAGTGTACCAACTACCTCAGGTCCCAGTAGCCGCCAGAATTTACAGCGATATATGGTGGGGCCCAATGCCGTTCTAAGGATGGTAAGGCCTGAGCAGGTACAGGCATTAGTCAATTGGGTGGCCGACAGTGGATCCAGCACGTTCACATTATCTCCCACCCAGTCTTCTGCAGAAAGCGCACAGATGGCGCCTGAAAACCAACCCCATCAGTCTGTCACATCACCCCCATGCATACCAGGGAAACTGTCTCAGCCTCAAGTTATGCAGCAGTCTCTTATGCTGTTTGAAGACTCCGCTGGCAGGGTTTCCCAAGGGCATCCACCTAGCCCTTCCCCAGCGGTGAAAGACATAGAATGCACTGACGCACAACCACTTATGTTTCCTGATGATGAGGACATGGGAATACCACCTCAGCATGTCTCTGATGATGACGAAACACAGGTGCCAACTGCTGCGTCTTTCTGCAGTGTGCAGACTGAACAGGAGGTCAGGGATCAAGACTGGGTGGAAGACGATGCAGGGGACGATGAGGTCCTAGACCCCACATGGAATGAAGGTCGTGCCACTGACTTTCACAGTTCGGAGGAAGAGGCAGTGGTGAGACCGAGCCAACAGCGTAGCAAAAGAGGGAGCAGTGGGCAAAAGCAGAACACCCGCCGCCAAGAGACTCCGCCTGCTACTGACCGCCGCCATCTGGGACCGAGCACCCCAAAGGCAGCTTCAAGGAGTTCCCTGGCATGGCACTTCTTCAAACAATGTGCTGACGACAAGACCCGAGTGGTTTGCACGCTGTGCCATCAGAGCCTGAAGCGAGGCATTAACGTTCTGAACCTGAGCACAACCTGCATGACCAGGCACCTGCATGCAAAGCATGAACTGCAGTGGAGTAAACACCTTAAAACCAAGGAAGTCACTCAGGCTCCCCCTGCTACCTCTTCTGCTGCTGCCGCCTCGGCCTATTCTGCTGCTGCCGCCTCGGCCTCTTCCTCCGCCTCTGGAGGAACGTTGGCACCTGCCGCCCAGCAAACAGGGGATGTACCACCAACACCACCACCACCACCTCCGTCACCAAGCGTCTCAACCATGTCACACGCCAGCGTTCAGCTCTCCATCTCACAAACATTTGATAGAAAGCGTAAATTCCCACCTAGCCACCCTCGATCCCTGGCCCTGAATGCCAGCATTTCTAAACTACTGGCCTATGAAATGCTGTCATTTAGGCTGGTGGACACAGACAGCTTCAAACAGCTCATGTCGCTTGCTGTCCCACAGTATGTTGTTCCCAGCCGGCACTACTTCTCCAAGAGAGCCGTGCCTTCCCTGCACAACCAAGTATCCGATAAAATCAAGTGTGCACTGCGCAACGCCATCTGTAGGCAAGGTCCACCTAACCACAGATACGTGGACCAGTAAGCACGGCCAGGGACGCTATATCTCCCTAACTGCACACTGGGTAAATGTAGTGGCAGCTGGGCCCCAGGCGGAGAGCTGTTTGGCGCACGTCCTTCCGCCGCCAAGGATCGCAGGGCAACATTCTTTGCCTCCTGTTGCCACCTCCTCCTTCTCGGCTTCCTCCTCCTCTTCTTCCACCTGCTCATCCAGTCAGCCACACACCTTCACCACCAACTTCAGCACAGCCCGGGGTAAACGTCAGCAGGCCATTCTGAAACTCATATGTTTGGGGGACAGGCCCCACACCGCACAGGAGTTGTGGCGGGGTATAGAACAACAGACCGACGAGTGGTTGCTGCCGGTGAGCCTCAAGCCCGGCCTGGTGGTGTGTGATAATGGGCGAAATCTCGTTGCAGCTCTGGGACTAGCCAATTTGACGCACATCCCTTGCTTGGCGCATGTGCTGAATTTGGTGGTGCAGAAGTTCATTCACAACTACCCCGACATGTCAGAGCTGCTGCATAAAGTGCGGGCCGTCTGTTCGCGCTTCCGGCGTTCACATCCTGCCGCTGCTCGCCTGTCTGCGCTACAGCGTAACTTCGGCCTTCCCGCTCACCGCCTCATATGCGACGTGCCCACCAGGTGGAACTCCACCTTGCACATGCTGGACAGACTGTGCGAGCAGCAGCAGGCCATAGTGGAGTTTCAGCTGCAGCACGCACGGGTCAGTCGCACTACAGAACAGCACCACTTCACCACCAATGACTGGGCTCC
>NW_025334263.1:147873-265373 GCF_014858855.1 Bufo gargarizans
TGTTATTTCATTGCTGCTGACATTTTTACTTTTTTTGTTATTAAATCGAAATTTAATGATTTTTTTGCCAAAAAAATGACATTTTTCACTTTCAGTTGTAAAATTTTGCAAAAAAAACGACATCCATATATACATTTTTCGCTAAATTGATTGTTCTACATGTCGTTGATAAAAAAAAAAATGTTTGGGTAAAAAAAAATGGTTTGGGTAAAAGTTATAGCGTTTACAAACTATGGTACAAACATGTGAATTTCCGCTTTTTGAAGCAGCTCTGACTTTCTGAGCACCTGTCATGTTTCCTGAGGTTCTACAATGCCCAGACAGTACAAACACCCCACAAATGACCCCATTTTGGAAAGAAGACATCCTAAGGTATTCACTGATGGCACATTGCCCAACTTCTCCTGAGTACGGCGATACCACCTGTGTGACACTTTTTTGCAGCCTTGGTGGGCAAAGGGGCACACATTCCAAAGAGCACCTTTAGGATTTCACAGGTCATTTTTTACACATTTTGATTTCTAACTACTTACCACACATTATGGCCCCTAGAATGCCAGGGCAGTATAACTACCCCACAAGTGACCCCAATTTGGAAAGAAGACACCCCAAGGTATTCCGTGAGGGGCATGGCGAGTTCCTAGGAATTTATATTTTTTGTCACAAGTTAGTGGAATATGAGATTTCGTAAGAAAAAAAAAATCATCATATTCCGCTAACTTGTGCCAAAAAATAAAAAATTCTAGGAACTCGCCATGCCCCTCACGGAATACCTTGGGGTGTCTTCTTTCCAAAATGGGGGTCACTTGTGGGGTAGTTATACTGCCCTGGCATTCTAGGGGCCCTAATGTATGGTAAGTAGTTAGAAATCAAAATGTGTAAAAAATGACCTGTGAAATCCTAAAGGTGCTCTTTGGAATGTGTGCCCCTTTGCCCACCTAGGCTGCAAAAAAGTGTCACACATGTGGTATTGCCATACTCAGGAGAAGTTGGGCAATATGTTTTGGGGTGTCATTTTACATATACCCATTCTGGGTGAGAGAAATATCTCGGCAAAAGACAACTTTTCTCATTTTTTTATACAAAGTTGGCATTTGACCAAGATATTTCTCTCACCCAGCATGGGTATATGTAAAATGACACCCCAAAACACATTCCCTAACTTCTCCTGAGTACGGCGATACCACATGTGTGACACTTTTTTGCAGCCTAGATGCGCAAAGCGGCCCAAATTCCTTTTAGGAGGGCATTTTTTGACATTTGGATCCCAGACTTCTTCTCACGCTTTCGGGCCCCTAAAATGCCAGGGCAGTATAAATACCCCACATGTGACCCCATTTTGGAAAGAAGACATCCCAAGGTATTCAATGAGGGGCATGGCGAGTTCATAGAATTTTTATTTTTTTGCCACAAAGTCTCCCTTTCCGCTAACTTGGGACAAAAATTTCAATCTTTTATGGACTCAATTTGCCCCTCAGCGGATACCTTGGAGTGTCTTCTTTCCAAAATGGGGTCATTTGTGGGGTATTTATACTGCCCTGGCATTTTAGGGGCCCTAAAGCGTGAGAAGAAGTCTGGAATATAAATGTCATTTGGATTCCGTTAGGGGTATGGTGAGTTCATGTGAGATTTTATTTTTTTACACAAGTTAGTGGAATATGAGACTTTGTAAGAAAAAAAAATAACAATTTCCGCTAACTTGGGCCAAAAAAATGTCTGAATGGAGCCTGACAGGGGGGTGATCAATGACAGGGGGGAGATCAATGACAGGGGGGTGATCAGGGAGTCTATATGGGGTGATCACCCCCCTGTCATTGATCACCCCCCTGTAAGGCTCCATTCAGACGTCCGTATGTGTTTTGCGGATATAATCCATGTATCCGTGGATCCGTAAAAATCATACGGACGTCTGAATGGAGCCTTACAGGGGGGTGATCAATGACAGGGGGGTGATCAATGGCAGGGGGGTGATCAGGGAGTCTATATGGGGTGATCAGGGGTGATCAGGGGTTCATAAGGGGTTAATAAGTGACAGGGGGGGGGTAGTGGTGTTTGGTGCTACTTTACACTGCTGCCTGTGTCCTCTGGTGGTCGATCCAAGCAAAAGGGACCACCAGAGGACCTGGTAGCACGTTCACAGGAAATCTCGCCTCTCGCGAGATGACGCACGGATGCGTCCAGGAGGAATGACTCGACCGCCTCCAGGACGCATCCGTGCGTTAGGCGGTCTGGAAGCGGTTCAAGGCTGTCCATGCCATTCCCCAAATTGCAGAACGCACACGGACGCCACCCGAGATTTGCGGACCACAAAACACACAACGGTCGTGTGCATGTAGCCTCAGTGAAAGGTCATATCACCCAATATGGTCTAGCAGTTAGGATTCTTGATTTTTGCCTGGGTTTGACTATTGGTATGAGAAGTTGAGTTCTTTTGATAGTTTCCCTCTAAACCTTCTATTGTCAGGACATTGGTGACGTGTCACAGTTTTATCACGATTGTCATAAATTCCTGTCAGTTTTGAAGGTTCATGTTGTATACGTGTTCTTTGATTAGGTGAACAAGTTACATGCACATAAGTGGTGGCATGAGATGAGAGCTGGTGGATGGCAACAGAGTGACTACAGAAACCTACCTGTACACTGTAAGTATTTTCTTATATCTTTTCATGGGCACTTAGGACACTTTTATACAATGTAAAGTAGTCAGTATACAGCTTGTATAACAGAGTAAATTTGGTGTGCCCTCAAAATAACTCAACACACAGCCAGTAATGTCTATACTGCTGGCAACAAAAGTGAGTACACTCCTAAGTAAAAATGCCAAAGTTTTGCCCAAAGTGTCAATATTTTGTGTGGCCACCATTTTTTTCAGCACTCTTTTGGGCATGGAGCTCACTAGATCTCCACATGTTGCCACTGGAATCTTTTTCCACTCAGTATGACCATACACCACATAGGGAACACATAGGGCACCATTCAGTGTGAGTCTTGGTGACTTTAGTATCTGAAGAGTTTCTTTCCCTCTAAACCTTCTATCGTAAGTATACCATTGTAGTACTTCCTGTCAGTCAGTTTTGCAGGTTCATAGATACTACATACTTGTTTTGTGGACACATAGGACATACCAGTGGTTAAAACAACAGCTTAATGGCAGCATGCAAGCCTTCGATATCTCAGCTGGTAGAGCGGAGGACTGTAGAGGAGTACAGACATCCTTAGGCCACTGGTTTAATTCCGGCTCGAAAGACTGCCCCTTTAATAGTTTTTTTTTGCATTAGACTACATAAAAATCTCTAGACTCTGGACTAAGTAGATGGTTATAAAATCACAATTCAATTTTTTTTTTATTCTAAGGACACCCCCCCCCCCAACTTACTAACGCGGCTCTTCTATTCAGGTAATTACGGTACCTCACTTACCGGCAGCAGATTTAAGGCAGAGTTGACTACAGGCTATAGCGCCACCTCTGCTCAGCTTTACTGTATATTATATGGGTGATCAAAGGACCACCGTTTTAAATCCCCTACATAGAAATAAATAAATAAAAAGTCTGTAAAATGAAAAACAAGAATTCAACAAAAAAATTAAAAAAAACTATGCATAGTTAGTATAGACCCGAACCATAAATTGATTGCATTTTTGATCCCCTATGAATGCCATTGTTAGAAATTGCTTTGCTGGGTCCTTTCTGCCTCCCAAAAAAGCAATAAATAGTTATCAAACAGTCGGACATACCCCTAAATGGCACCAATCTAATATATAAAGCTAAGTGTGTGTATGTATGTCCGCTAAAGGAATCCGCACCGTCGCATTTACAATCACGAAATTTGGCACACAGGAACATCAGGTGAAGGTTTTAGACCAGGTCTCAGCTCTCTAGGACGTACCGTTCCTGAGATATTCTCAAAAAATGCATTGGCCAATAGAAGCTTGGTCACATGACCCTTATCAGCCAATAGAAGCTCTCAGGCCAGTTTCCACACAGACACAGTTTTACTCCAGGTTTCCATAACAACCCAGCCATTTTTCTTCCCTGCTGTAGGAGAGCTTTAAAGGAAATCTGTCACCAGGATAATCGCTATTGAAGTAAAGCCTTGGCCTAATAGCACTTAGTGCCTTATTTCTAGATGGGCCTTTGTTCCAGCAATAGATGTTTTTATCCTCTGAAAATCCAGTTTATTTGGTATGCAAATGAGCCAGTAAGTTGCCCAGAGGGGCGTCACTCTTGCAGGAAGGAGCCCAGACAAGCCCCCTGCCACAATGTGTCCACCCTCAAAAGACTTAAAACCCTGCCCCCAGGTCCTGATAAGCCACGCCACCTATCGGTTAGGCCACGCCCCCACACTTCTCAGCCAACTTGGATTGAAAAAATGAAAGTAAAAATCTACTTCTGTCAGCTGCAGGGGTGGGAGGGAGGGTGACTTTCTCCCTGCAGCCAGGGCCATCTTTAATATTGATTGGACCCTGGGCAAAAATTTACTTGGGCCCCCTGGATCCCGCCTTCCCACACCCAAGACCTTTGAGAGGAGGCGGGAAAGGAGAGTTGATTGGCTAGTAGAGGTCATGTGGTTTGTGTTGCAATCGTTGTTTTGAATGAAAGTAGGTAGGACCTGTGAGGTAGCGGTCTATGATTGGTTGTGACGTTTTATGGGAGTAATCTATTTGAATAAAAAATTACTACGGTTTTTAGTATAACTTTATGATCTTATACTATTCTTTATGGCTCATGATGTAATGTAGATTAACTTGTTTTATGTATGTATTGGAGTAATTAGTTTTTTAAATATATTTATTGTGGCTTGAGAGGTGGAGCATGCGCCCTCCTGTGATTTAAAAAGACCGCCCTGGAATGGGCGGGTCAGATGCCCCTGATGAAGCTTTTCGAATCGAAACCCGGGTCGGGTGTATGCAATTTTATACTGCTTGTATTCTATTCACTTTTGTGAGTACAATAAATACTGTTATTCCGTATATGTGATGGTATTTCACTATTGTGGCTATCCTCTGGTCTCTGACAGAGGCGAATGAGTGGAGACTCTGCTGTTTTCTGTGGACCTATTGCTTCCCTATATCCACGGATTATTGGAAGGAGACTACAGTGGTGTTTTTCCTGCCTTCTGGAGCGACGCGGTCCAACTGGAAAAAGGAAAAAAAAAAAAACACATACTACTTACATCCAGTGACGTCTCTTTGATGTAGATGTTCTCTTTCCTCGTCTTCTCCTTTCAGACCATCAGACCAGACCAGCATTTTTCAGCCATTTCTCGTCTCTGCAGTTTGACAAACAAAATCTTAGTTTACTACTTTTTCATCATCCTCCCATCTTCTGGACAAATCATCCTACCACCCCCAATACTGTGCCGCTGTGCTCCCTTATACTATACTGCAGAAAGAGATAAACCCCCTGATAATACTAGTACCATGCAGATAGTGCCCTTCAATAATTATTGGCACACAGTGCCCTAAAATAACTGCGCCCAGCAAATATTGTCCCTGACACTAATAGTGTAAACATAACGTCCCCCAAACATAATTGTGGTAAGCTGATACTGTGCCAAGGTGCCCCCACAGTAATAGTGCTCCCAAAAGTCCCACCAATAGGAATAATTCTCTGCTAGAGCACACATGGTAGTAATAGTGCTCCTACAGTGCCCCCAACATGTCCCCACTTGCCCCAGAAGTAATAATGCTCCCATAGTGCCCATACTAGTAATCATGTTCCCCATAGACCCCCAGTAGTAATAGCGCCCATCATAATGCCCCCAGTAGTAATAATTCTCCTTATAATGTGCCAGTGCAAAAAATACCCCCTTTTAATGCCCCCAGTTTAGCTAATGTCACCATAGTGCCCCCATAATGTGCCAATATAAAATACCCCTATATAGTGCCCCCAGTAAATGCCCCCATAGTGCTCCTCTCCCTCTTCTTCTTAGTGTCCCCATAATATACCAGTATAAAATGCTCCATATATGGTGCCCCAGTAGATGCACTCAGTGTCCCCCATAATTTGCAAGTATAAAATACCCCTTCTTAGTGCCCCACATAGATGAGCCCATAGTACTCCTCTCTCCCCTTCACCATAGTACCCACCATAATGTGCCCCAGTACAAAATGCCCCTATACAGAGCCCCCCATATAAAATACACCTTCTTTGTGGCCTCAGTAGAAGCCCCTATTGTGTTTCTCTCCCCCCTTCCTCCATATAAAATACCCCTTCTTTGTGACCTCAGTAGATGCCCCCATAGTGCCACCCAATAATGTGCCAGTAAAAAGTGCCACCAATAATGTGACAGTAAGAAGTGCCCCCAATAATGTGCCAGTAAGATGTGCCCCCATAGATGCCCCCAATAATGTGCCAGTAACAAGTGCCCCCATAGATGCCCCCCAATAATGTGCCAGTAACAAGTAACCCCATAGATGACCCCAATCATGTTCTAGTAACAAGTACCCCCATAGATGCCCCCCAATCAAGTGCCAGTAACAAGTACCCCATAGATGCCCCCCAATAATGTGCGAGTAACAAATACCCCCATAGATGCCCCCCAACCATGTGCTAATAACAAGTGCCCCATAGATACCCCCCAATCATGTGTCAGTATCAAGTGCCTCATTGATGCCCCCCAATCATGTGCCAGTAACAAGTGCTCCCATAGATGCCCCCCAATCATGTGCCAGTAATATGTGCCTCCATAGATGCCTCCCAATCATGTGCCAGTAACAAGTGCCTACATAGATGCCCCCCAATCATTTGCCAGTAACAAGTGCCCCCATAGATGCCCCCCAATGATGTGCCAGTATGTAGTACCATATAAAAAAAACAAAAAACTTATACTTACCTCCATCAGGCTGGCAGCGATGCGATGCTAGCCTCTTCCGGCCTGTGTCCCGCGCTGTATGACTCAGGGGGCGCGATGACGTCACCTGCAGCCTATCAGAGGAACGGGGAAGGGAGACGCCTCTCCCTCCCCTGCCCCACCGCAGCACATCTATCAGCGCTCATCTCCCTGTTCTCTGCCACCGCCCGCCACTTGTCACCAGGGCCGCGCTGCCTGGGCCCATCGCCTTACTTTGCCTAGTTGACAGTGCAGCCCTGCTAGTGCCCCCTAGAATTTTGCACCCGGGGAAACGGACCCCCCGGCCATCCCCACACAGCTGCCTCTTTTGCCTCGCATTAAAGAGTACTGGTGTCTTAGAGTGAGCTGTTCAAAAGGACATGCCCCTGATCCACTTAGTCCACGCCCCCTCCCACTCCTCAGCCGACAAAGATGGAAAAAATTAAGTTAAAATCTACTTCTAGGTCCCGCTAAGCCACGCCCCGATTCAGTTAGGCCATGCCCCCCACTCCTCAGCCGACAGGGATTGAAAAAATTAAGTTAAAAATTAACTTCTGTCAATGCAGAGGTGGGAGGGAGGGTGACTTTCTCCTTGCAGCTCACACTCAGTCAGCACCGTGCTGCTGTCTTAGAGTGAGCTGTTCAAAAGGACAAGCCCCCGATTCAGTTAGGCCACGCCCCCTCCCACTCCTCAGCCAACAGGGTTTTAAAAAATGAAATTAAAAATCAGCTTCTGTCAGCTGCTGGGGTGGGAGGGACAGTGACTTTCTTCCTGCAGCTCACACTCTGCTGCTGTCTGAGAGTGAGCTGTTCAAAAGGACATCCTTGTGTCCGTTCAGGCCCTGCGCCAGACGGAGGACAGGGAGTCTGAAAGCAGGACTGTCCGGCCTAAAACTGGACCTCTGGCCACCCTAGGGGCAGGCTGCTGTGGAGGTCACAGTTAAGAGGATGGCCCGCTATGGAGGTCAGTGTTAAGAGACAGATTGCTGTAAAGACCACTGTTAAGGGAGGTCACTGTCAAGGGGGTGGTGTGCTGTGAAACTCACTGTTAAAGGGGAAGGCTGCTGCAAAGGTCAAAGTTAAGGGGGTGGACTACTGTGAAGGTCCAATTTTAAGGGACGGGGCACTGTGGGGCAGTGGCGGATCCAGGGGGGGGCAACGGGGCAATTGCCCCCCGAGCTTTTTTTTATATATACAATACTTATACTGGCACAGGGGGGGGCTGTTAATAATGGCACGGGGGGGCTGTTAATACTGGCATGGGGGGCTGTTAATACTGGAAAAGGGGGGGCTGTTAATACCGGAAAAGGGGGGGCTGTTAATACTTGCACGGGGGGGCTGTTAATACTGGCACAGGGTTGGCTGTTAATACTGGCACAGGAGGGTTGTTAATACTGGCAAAGGGGGGCTGTTAATACTGGCACAGGGGGGCTGTTAATACTGGCACTGTGGGGGCTTTTAATACTGGCACGGGGGGCTGTTAATACTGGCACAGGCGGGCTGTTAATACTGGCACGGGGGGGCTGTTAATACTGGCACAGGGGGACTGTTAATACTGGCACATGGGGGGGCTGTTATTACTGGCACATGGTGAGGCTCTTATTGCTGGCACATGGGGGCTGTTATTGCTGGCACATTGGGGGGGCTGTTATTGCTGGCACATGGGGGGGCTGTTATTGCTGGCACATGGGGGGCTGTTATTACTGGCACATGGGGGGCTGTTATTATTACTGGCACATGGGGGGCTGTTATTATTACTGGCACATGGGGGGCTATTCTTATTACTGGCACATGGGGGGGCTGTTATTATTACTGGCACATGGGGGCTGTTAATAATACTGGCACATGGGGGGGCTGTTATTAATACTGGCACATGGGGGGGCTGTTATTAATACTGGCACATGGGGGGCTGTTATTAATACTGGCACATGGGGGGGCTGTTATTAAAACTGGCACATGGGGGGATGCTATTAATACTGGCACATGGGGGGATGTTATTAATACTTGCACATGGGGGCTGTTAATACTGGCACATGATTGGGGGCACTATAGGGGCATCTACTGAGGCCACAAAGAAGGGGTATTTTATATGGGCGCTCTGTACAGTACAATTTTATACTAGGACACATTATGGTGGGTACTATGGGGAAGGGGGGAGAGGAGTACTATGGGGGCATCTACGGGGGGCACTAAGAAGGGGTATTTTATACTTGCAAATTATGGTAGACACTGAGGGCTTCTACTGGACCATTTTATACTGGTACATTATTGGGGGCACTAGGAGGAAGGAGGGTGAGGAACACTATGGGGGCTTTTACTGGGGGCACTATATAGGGGTATTTATACTGGCACATTATAGGGGCACTATGAGGACATTAGCTCAACTGGGGGCATTACAAGGGGGTATTTTTTGCACTGTCACATTATAAGGAGAATTATTTCTATGGGGGGGAATTATGGTGGGCTTTATTACTCCCCCGTGGTATGACCCGATAGTAGCAGCACCGGCCTCTCCCTGCTCTGCTATTCTTCTGCCCCTTCTTCAAATCCTTATTATGAAATCTTTCTCATTAGGATAAAACTAGAGATCCCCAAGGGTCAAGCCAAGTAATTGTAAGTTTTCTTGTGAAATATGTTTATGTTATACACATATAGCATACACTGTGCCCCACAATATACAGTATACCGCTACACTGTGCCACACAATGTACAGTATACCGCTACACTGTGCCACACAATATACAGTATACCTCTACACTGTGCCCCACAATATACAGTATACCTCTACACTGTGCCCCACAATATACAGTATACCTCTACACTGTGCCCCACAATATACAGTATACCTCTACACTGTGCCACACAATATACAGTATACCTCTACACTGTGCCCCACAATATACAGTATTCCTCTACACTGTGCCACACAATATACAGTATACCTCTACACTGTGCCCCACAATATACAGTATACCTCTACACTGTGCCCCACAATATACAGTATACCTCTACACTGTGCCACACAATATACAGTATACATCTACACTGTGCCACACAATATACAGTATACCTCTACACTGTGCCACACAATGTACAGTATACCTCTACACTGTGCCACACAATATACAGTATACCTCTACACTGTGCCACACAATATACAGTATACCTCTACACTGTGCCACACAATGTACAGTATACCTCTACACTGTACCACACAATATACAGTATACCGCTACACTGTGCCACACAATATACAGTATACCTCTACACTGTGCCACACAATGTACAGTATACAGCTACACTGTGTAGTCTGCTCTATAAGCACCATTGTTTTGTGGCGGCGGACAGAAAATAATCTGAATGTGCCCCTCCCGAGACCAGGCTTTGGATCCGCCACTGCTGTGGGGGGGGGGGGGAGTGTTAAGTGGTGGGGGGGCAGTGTCCTTCAGCTAGTAAAAAATATAACTCAATCCCAAAAAACAAGCCCCCACACAGCTGTCAATAGAGAATAAAAATGTTCTTGGTGTTTGAACAAGGTGAGAAAAACATGATTTTCACAGATAAAATGACTCTGTATTGCAGTTTTTTTTTTCCACACCATCACCACCAAAAAATTAAGTAAACTCTCTGCATCCTTAAGAGGTTAATTGTGACGTGCAAGTCAAGCAAAAGAAAGTCAGCGTCCCTGGGTGAGCTTGAACCATCAACCTTTCAGTTAACAGCCAAACGCACCAACCCAGGGGTGCTCAACCTGCAGCCCTCCAGCTGTTGCAAAACTACAACTCCCAGCATGCCTGAACAGCCTACAGCTATCAGCCGGGCATGGTGGGAGTTGTAGTTTTACAACAGCTGGAGGGTTACAGGTTGAGCATCCCTGCACTAACCAATTGCGCCACAGAGACTTTCTTGTACCCTTGTTTTGGAAGCCGTATTCAGGTCACTGCGTTAGCTCGGGTGTACGGAATGACGTGATGACGTAGTGGACGTCGCGCTCCCGGCTTTCCCTGCTGCTCAGCTACCCCGCCGCCGCTTCGATTATGCTGGCGTCCTCGTGCCGAATCCTCCACGCACCCTCTCTGTGACCGTGTGATCAGCGTTGTTGAGCCGTGGCGTTGTTGCCTTTCGCCCAAGCCTGTCACGCTGCTGCTATCGACTGCTGGGTTCGGATGTGGGGGCTGCCTCCGGCTCTTTGTCGATCCTGCCATTCCTGATTCTGCCGCTCCTGCCGCTCCTGCCGCTCCTGCCTCCCTTCTTGCCCTCCATGTCGCTGTGAACAGTTTGCTGTCTGGAGTTTTTTTTTCTTTCCCTTACCCCCGTGGAGTGTGCCTCCGGTTCCTGCTGATCTGCTACCCCCCTTTTGGTATCAGTGAGTAACCTCTGTGTTCCCCCTACCTGATGGTTTGTTGGAGAAGATGATAAGCTTCTCTCCTCGATTTGTTATGTCTCCTTTTTGATGTCGTAGTGACTAACCTCCCCATGACTGCTGATTCCAACTAACCTTGACTGGAGATTGACCAAGTTGTATATGATTATAAAAAAGGGAACTATAGAGTTTAAAGTATAAGGTGGAGAAGGGGAAAAAAAAAATTAAAAAATAAAAGGAGAAAGAGTATAAAGAAGAGTGGACACAAAAAAAAATAAAAAAGGGGAGGAGTGGAAAAAAAAAAAAAAAAAGAGAAAAAAAAATATAAAAAAGGAGAAGAAAAACAGAACTAAGAAGAAGGCACTATTAAAAAAAAAAAAAGGGAAGGGGGCTAAGGAAAAAATAAAAAGAAAAGGAACAAAAAAAAAAGAGAAAGAAGGAGAGCAAAGAAGAAAAAATATATACTTAAAGGAGAGAAGGAGGCGGAATAAGGGGAAAAAAAAAACCAAATAAATATACTAAAAAAAAAAAAAAATAATAAAAAAAAATAAAATAAAGAGGAATAAAGAGGAATAAGATATGGGCCCAAAAGCCTTTAGGCGTTCGACTGATCTATCAGGTCAGAAACACGGGTCCAAAACTGCTGAACCAACAAAACTGGACCAGTTTCTGAAGTCTCCAAGGGTCAATACGAGGGGCGGACAAAAGGAATTTTTTGAAAAAAAAAATTATGAATCAGAGGTAACTGAGCTAGAAACACAAAAAGGCGCTAGATACCCTGAAGAGGAAGACGGCATAATGGGGGAAGCTATCCCTAATGACAACTCTTCCCCGCTGGAAGAAATACTCCTAGCGGTTAAACAGAACGGCGATTTAATACAGGCGGTTACAACCCAACTTGGATTTATTCAAGTTGATGTGGGACTAATAAAAGATGATTTGTCCAAAATGCGAGACAGAGTCAACACCCTTGAAAGTTCCGTCACCCTTATACAGAATGAATCCAAAAAAATAAATACGGCAGTTTCTACACTTAAAGCGGAATACAATATCTTGAAGAAAAAGGTAGTGGACCTGGAGGATAGGTCACGAAGATATAACGTGAGAATAATAGGGATTCCAGAGGGTGAGGAAGAGAAAAATCCAACCCAATTTGTACAGAAATTAATTCTTGAGAACTTTGGTAAAGAGTCATTTTCTCCTCTTTTTATGATTGAAAGAGCTCATCGGGTCCCAGGAGGAAAACCAATTCCAGGGAGACAACCTCGGACATTCCTTGCTAAGTTATTGACTACAGGGGACAGAGATGTCCTCCTGAGAAGGGCGAGGGAATCCTCACCGGTTGTGTATAATGGGATTAGACTGGCCTTTTTTCCTGATTTTTCGAAAGAAATACAAGAAAGGAGACGCACATTTATGATTGTTAAAAAGAAGCTAAGAGAAAGGGATATTAAATATTCTCTTATATTCCCGGCCAAATTGCGGATTGTTTTTGAAGATAAAACCCTTTTTTTTGACACCTCAGAAGAGGCCGCGGATTGGCTTGGTCGAAACAATCGGTGACTCAATTGGGTTATGATCTGGCGGGAATAATTAGTATTATAAGGGGCTTATACCCCTAAATCTAGTTTTCTTTGCTTCTTAATGGCGGTGTGGGGGTGGCTGAGTGGGGGGAGGGTCGAGGGTTGGTCATAGGAAAGAAATCTACTACAATATGTGGTGGATTGCCTGTGGGAGGGGGGTGAGGGGGGGGGGGTTGGGTTGTGGTGCGTCAAAGTGGGTGTGGTTCCCCTTTTTTCAGTTTACTATTTTTTTTTTTTTTCTTCTTGTTTTTTCCTTTTTCCCTCTCTCCTGATTCTCCATTTAATCATTATTGATGACGATGATTAGAATTTTTTCTTGGAATGTACGTGGTTTGGGGGAAAGAGGTAAGAGACAAGCGGTTTTTGACCTGACTCAGGCCCATTTACCAGCAATAGTATGCCTGTTAGAGACCCATCTTACTGAGGAGACCACTAGAGTGGTCGACAGGGGATGGGCTGTGCATACGTATCATTCTACCCTCTCCAACTACTCGAGAGGTGTTACGGTGTTGATACATAGACTTATTGACTTCGTTTGTGAGGCATCCTCTGTCGACCAACAGGGGAGATTTATTTTTTTATATTGCAGGTTAGGGGGAGAGTTATGTATTTTGGCCTTTGTCTATATCCCTCCGCCATTTTCTCTTCTGGTTCTTAATTCTCTTTTATTATTTATGAATAAATGGCCAGAATGTCCAACATTGATTATTGGCGATTTTAACTGTGTCATCGATCCTCTACGTGACAGGGTCTCTATGAGTGCTAGGGGTGACAGTCCGGTCCAGGGGTCTCCCCTCGCACGGTTTTGCCTGGAGGCTGGATTTGAGGACGCTTGGGAATATCTGGGACAGGGGAAAAGGGTTTTTTCATGCTTTAGTAAAGCAGGCAAATCGTTGTCCAGAATAGACCTTGTATTGATAAATAGCAAATATGTGAAACTGATAAAACGAATGAAATATGAAACAAGGTCAATATCTGATCATTCCCCGTTAGTACTTGAATTATGCTTGTCTCAGGAAAGATATACACCAAAACCTCCCTTTAGACTAAACCCTTACTGGCTATCAGTTATAAAGACACATGAAATAATTCGAAATGAAATAGGCCGATTCTGGGATATTAACTACGGCTCAGCAAAAATTCAAGTGGTATGGGATACCTTTAAGGCGTACATGAGGGGATTGATGGTTAGTAATATCACGAATCTTAGAAGGGAATATGGAAAAAAACAGAAAAATCTAGAAAAACATGTAATGTTAGCGACAGAATCCTTCCATATAAATAAGACGGAGAATAATAGGGAAAATATGCAAAAAGCCACACAAATATATGCTAATTTTTTACTGGACAAAGCTCAACAGAATCTCTTCTTTAAAGGGCAAAAATATTTTACAGAGTCTGGGCGACCCGGTAAACTCCTCTCCAGAGTAATCTCCAATCAACAACCCAAAAAACATATAGACAAGGTTCGAGTGAGGGATGGTAGGATAGTTACTGGACAGGGTCCGGTGGAGAAGGCCTTTTTTGATTATTTTCTTGATCTGTATAAGGCTGATTCTAATATTACAGATGATAAGATAGATTTCTATCTAGATAGGATCAACTTTTCAACTATCACTGAGATGCAAAAGAAAGCATTAGAATTGGAGGTCTCAATTCAGGAACTTGAGGGAGCTATTAAATTATGTTCAGCTAATTCTACTCCTGGTTCAGATGGGCTTCCATATGAATTTTATAGTAAATACGGGGACTGTATTCTTCCTAGATTATTGGAGGTCTTTGCTGAATCAATGGAGGATGGGATGTTGCCAGATTCAATGATGGAGGCTACAGTGATACTAATTCCAAAAAAAGGCAAGGACCCTCTAGATTTAGAATCTTATAGACCAATTTCACTGCTTAATGCAGATGTAAAGCTTTTGGCGAGGGTCCTTGCTACAAGGCTTTCTGGGGTCATCTCCTCCATAGTCCATCCAGATCAGAGCGGTTTTATTAAAAATAAGGGTACACATCATAATTTACATCGGCTCTTTTCTAATATCCAGGCCCCTGGGGGGACCGCCCGCTCCATCCTGTCATTGGATGCCTCTAAGGCCTTTGACAGGGTGGAGTGGCGTTTCCTCTGGAAGGTTCTTGTTAGGATGGGCTTTGGAGAGAGGTTTATACGCACTCTTAGGTTATTGTATGGATCTCCAAGGGCTAAATTGAGTCTTAATGGAATTTTGAGTAGTAGTATCGAGTTAAACAGAGGCACCCGTCAGGGTTGCCCATTATCTCCCTTATTATTTGATATATATATCGAACCCCTTGCGATGGCCATCAGGCAGGACGATCAGGTCAAAGGATTTGGTACGCTAGGAACACAAGACCGCATCTCATTATATGCAGATGATGTTCTGTTTTTTATAGATCATACGGAAACTACTCTCCCTAGGATTATTCAAATGGTTAAAGTATTTGGTGAGGTGTCTGGTCTTCT
Organism: Bufo gargarizans; assembly: GCF_014858855.1. Lineage (NCBI taxonomy): Eukaryota > Metazoa > Chordata > Amphibia > Anura > Bufonidae > Bufo > Bufo gargarizans. The sequence goes on from NW_025334263.1 coordinate 163,132, forward strand.
TATAAACTGGGCCAAGACCAGTCTGCTCCCAATAGACCCCTTGCCACAGAAAGAGGTTCCTGTTACACAGTTGGATATTGTTGATACTTTTCAATATTTGGGTTTGACTATATCGCCTCGGGTCGAAAATTTTGTAGAACTTAATTTGATTCCCATAATGGTAAAGATTAGAGCTAAAATAGGAATCTGGCTGAAACTTCCCCTATCTAGAGCTGATCGAGTTTCACTAGTTAAAATGGTGATACTACCACAATTTCTTTATGTGCTCAGGAATACACCTATTTGGATACAAGACAAACATTTTAAACTTATGGAAAGACTAATTAATGATTTAATATGGGGAAGAAAGCGAGTTCGAATTAAGTTGGAGTATTTGTATAAATCAGTGGAGTGCGGGGGTTTAAATCTCCCCTACTTTAAGGGGTACTTTATTGCAGCCCAGCTATTGAGATGCTATGAATCAGAGAATAGTGCACTACTGGGGAAGTTGGTAACTAGTCACGCTCACAATAATATTTTTACCTTGTTGGAATCTGGCCTATTGAAGAGTTATGAGCAAGGCTATAGAGAGACTATAAAACTACTCCTTAAGGTGTGGGCTACAACTAGGACATGGTTGAAGGTTAAGGGTTCACTCACATTTACGCCTCTTTGGCATAATTTGTATTTACAAAGGCTGGATGAAATTGCAGCTGACACATTTTGGCAGAAGAATAAAATTTTATATATTTCACAGGTAGTTAAAGATAGAGAAATTAAACCCTATATAGAAATGACACATAATATAAAAAATCTTTCATGGTTTAGGTATTTCCAATTGCGTTCTGTATTATCTAGTTTGGATGATAAGCGGCTGTTGGATATAGATAATTTATCCTTTCTGAATGATTGGGTAGGGGGTACACTTTCTAGAATAAAAATTTCAAATATATATAAGTTATTACTTAAGGTACGGTTTAGTGATATACACTCACCAGGACAAAAATCGTGGGAGGTGGATTGTCCGAATTTACAAATAGAAGGGTGGGAGAATATTTTTGGGAATTTATCTTTATTATCCCAGAACTTTAACCATGTTCTAATACAATTTTATATCTGCCACAGACTATATATTACTCCATTGTGGATGAATAAATGCGGGTTAAGAGACACGTCCAACTGTCCCAAATGTGACACTGTAGGAGCAGACTTTCTCCATATGATATGGACCTGTCCAGAACTTATAAATTACTGGAATGGTATCAATAACTGTATTATGTGTAAACTAAAAATTCGAATTCCTTTTGAACCACAAGTATTTGTTCTTAATGATCTTTCCAAACTAAAAAATCATAAGCATCAAAAGATTTTTCTGAGCAGAATATTGATGTTGGCTAGAGTTTTGATCAGCCGGACCTGGTTTGCCCGATCCACTCCAGACATAAACACATGGATAAATTTAATTGATAAGGTAAAGAACTACGAGAAAATTTTATATAGACGGAGGGAAAATGAATACCAATGGAGTAGGATATGGGGTGGTTGGAGGTCTGGTTAGCTGAGATTAAGCTGTTTCATATATAGGGGTCCTACTTTGACGCACCACAAATTGGGGGGGAGGGAGGGGAGGGTTTTCTAAATGTTATGAAAAGACGAGTGGAATATATTTATATATAATTACTTGGGTCACTAAGAATTGAGAGATTGTAAAAACTTTTATATTGTAAACGTTTTGTAGTTTTCCCAATAAATTTTTTTTGGAAAAAAAAAAAAAAAAAAACAATTGCGCCACAGAGACTTTCTTGTACCCTTGTTTTGGAAGCCGTATTCAGGTCACTGCTATTTTCCCTAACGCCTCCACACCGTCACTGGTAGGAGCTTGATCCCTTCTCCCAGGGACAGAAAATAACAGCAGAAGCCCAAATAAAAAGAAACCTCTTCCTACATACTCCAGTTGTTGTTTCCTGTCCCTCAGGATGGGTGGAAGCCTTGCCAGTGTGCTGGCTGAAGCTTTGACGCTAAGCCTAGAATCGTTCCCCTTCTTGCGAGGGCTGAGCAAGGGACAGAGGTTCTCGGTGGAGCATTGCTCTCCTTCTCTGTCCCTTGGTGTAAGTCCCGCGTTGGGCATCCCGGGTGTTCCTACCTATGGTAGAGGGGATGGACGCCTCACGCGTCCTGGCAGTGGGAATCCTCGTTGGGCAGGAGGTTCCTGATGTACTCCGCATTACCCTTCCTCTGCAGTACGGGTTACGCTTCCGGCGGTGGCTGACGTCATTACATGTGTGGGCCGGCCGCGGCGTGCTCCTGGAGTTGGCGTGGGGGCAGAGCTAAAAGAAAAGCAGGATGCAGAGTTTTAAAATTGCTCTGCGATCCCATGAGCTTGAGCAAAAAGCAAGATGTCCTCCGCTGATAATGACACCCCACGCAGAGCTGCTGATCTCAGTAAGGCCCTCAGCCCGGTAAGAAACCTCCTCCATTTTAGTTATGCGGTTGATGGATTGGATTATCCTTCACCACCCGGTTGCTGGTATTGGGGGCTCCCCACTTTCTAACCTAGAACAATACTCCCTAGGTAAAACCTAGAACACCACCCACTGCAAGGTCCATGGGTGGTGAATCTTCAAAAAAGAAATGTGTCATGTGTAGAGTTGAGCGAACACCTACAGGGAGTGCAGAATTATTAGGCAAGTTGTATTTTTGAGGATTAATTTTATTATTGAACAACAACCATGTTCTCAATGAACCCAAAAAACTCATTAATATCAAAGCTGAATATTTTTGGAAGTAGTTTTTAGTTTGTTTTTAGTTTTAGCTATTTTAGGGGGATATCTGTGTGTGCAGGTGACTATTACTGTACATAATTATTAGGCAACTTAACAAAAAACAAATATATACCCATTTCAATTATTTATTTTTACCAGTGAAACCAATATAACATCTCAACATTCACAAATATACATTTCTGACATTCAAAAACAAAACAAAAACAAATCAGTGACCAATATAGCCACCTTTCTTTGCAAGGACACTCAAAAGCCTGCCATCCATGGATTCTGTCAGTGTTTTGATCTGTTCACCATCAACATTGCGTGCAGCAACAACCACAGCCTCCCAGACACTGTTCAGAGAGGTGTACTGTTTTCCCTCCTTGTAAATCTCACATTTGATGATGGACCACAGGTTCTCAATGGGGTTCAGATCAGGTGAACAAGGAGGCCATGTCATTAGATTTTCTTCTTTTATACCCTTTCTTGCCAGCCACGTTGTGGAGTACTTGGACGCGTGTGATGGAGCATTGTCCTGCATGAAAATCATGTTTTTCTTACCTTGCAGACTTCTTCCTGTACCACTGCTTGAAGAAGGTGTCTTCCAGAAACTGGCAGTAGGACTGGGAGTTGAGCTTGACTCCATCCTCAACCCAAAAAGGCCCCACAAGCTCATCTTTGATGATACCAGCCCAAACCAGTACTCCACCTCCACCTTGCTGGCGTCTGAGTCGGACTGGAGCTCTCTGCCCTTTACCAATCCAGCCATCTGGCCCATCAAGACTCACTCTCATTTCATCAGTCCATAAAACCTTAGAAAAATCAGTCTTGAGATATTTCTTGGCCCAGTCTTGACGTTTCAGCTTGTGTGTCTTGTTCAGTGGTGGTCGTCTTTCAGCCTTTCTTACCTTGGCCATGTCTCTGAGTATTGCACACCTTGTGCTTTTGGGCACTCCAGTGATGTTCCAGCTCTGAAATATGGCCAAACTGGTGGCAAGTGGCATCTTGGCAGCTGCACGCTTGACTTTTCTCAGTTCATGGGCAGTTATTTTGCGCCTTGGTTTTTCCACACGCTTCTTGCGACCTTGTTGACTATTTTGAATGAAACGCTTGATTGTTCGATGATCACGCTTCAGAAGCTTTGCAATTTTAAGAGTGCTGCATCCCTCTGCAAGATATCTCACTATTTTTGACTTTTCTGAGCCTGTCAAGTCCTTCTTTTGACCCATTTTGCCAAAGGAAAGGAAGTTGCCTAATAATTATGCACACCTGATATAGGGTGTTGATGTCATTAGACCACACCCCTTCTCATTACAGAGATGCACATCACCTAATATGCTTAATTGGTAGTAGGCTTTCGAGCCTATACAGCTTCGAGTAAGACAACATGCATAAAGAGGATGATGTGGTCAAAATACTCATTTGCCTAATAATTCTGCACGTAGTGTAGATGTTTGGGTTCGGGTAGTTCGGCCGAACTTTAAAAAAAAGTTTGGGTTCGGGACCCGAACTTGATCCGAACTTGGACCCGAACCCGAACCCTATTGAAGTCAATGGGGACCTGAACTTCACTTTATTATTTTCCGTTATAACAGAAAATAATAGTATTAGCTTTTTCAGATCTGAGTTTTCACGATCGTGAAAAATCTGATCCGACAGTATATTCTAACACAGAGGCGTTCCCATGGTGATGGGGACGCTTCAAGTTAGAATATACGAAGAACTGTTTACATAACTGCCCCCTGCTGCTTGGCAGCACCCGATCCTTTACAGGTGGCTGTGATCCACACAATTAACCCCTCAGGTGCCGCACCTGAGGGGTTAATTGTGCGGATCTCAGCCCCCTGTAAGAGATCGGGTGCTGCCAGGCAGCAGGGGCCAGACCCCCCTCCCTCCCTAGTATTAAAATCATTGGTGGCCAGTGCAGCCCCCCCCCCTCCCTCCCTCCCCAGTATTAAAATCATTGGTGGCCAGTGCGGCCCCCCCACCCCCAGCCCCCCTATTAACCACTTCAACCCCCCTAGCTGAAACCCCCTTAATGACCAGGCCACTTTTTAAACTTCTGCACTACACTACTTTTACTGTTTATTGCTCGGTCATGCAACTTACCACCCAAATTAATTGTACCTCCTTTTCTTCTCACTAATAGAGCTTTCATTTGGTGGTATTTCATTGCTGCTGACATTTTTACTTTTTTTGTTATTAATTGAAATTTAACAATTTTTTTGCAAAAAAATGTCATTTTTCACTTTCAGTTGTACAATTTTGCAAAAAAAACGACATCCATATATACATTTTTTGCTAAATTTATTGTTCTACATGTCTTTGATAAAAAAAAATGTTTGGGCAAAAAAAAAAATGGTTTGGGTAAAAGTTATAGCGTTTACAAACTATGGTACAAAAATGTGAATTTCCGCTTTTTGAAGCAGCTCTGACTTTCTGAGCACCTGTCATGTTTCCTGAGGTTCTACAATGCCCAGACAGTAGAAAACCCCCACAAATGACCCTATTTCGGAAAGTAGACACCCTAAGGTATTTGCTGATGGGCATAGTGAGTTCATAGAACTTTTTATTTTTTGTCACAAGTTAGGAAAATGATGATTTATTTTTTATTTTATTTTTTTCTTACAAAGTCTCATATTCCACTAACATGTGACAAAAAATAAAAACTTCCATGAACTCACTATGCCAATCACAAAATACCTTGGGGTGTCTTATTTCTAAAATGGGGTCACTTGTGGGGTAGTTATACTGCCCTGGCATTTTAGGGGCCCATATGCGTGAGAAGTAGTTTGCAATCAAAATCTGTAAAAAATGACCTGTGAAATCCGAAAGGTGCTCTTTGGAATGTCGGTCCCTTTGCCCACCTAGACTGCAAAAAAGTGTCACACATCTGGTATCGCCGTACTCAGGAGAAGTTGGGCAATGTGTTTTGGGGTGTCATTTTACATATACCCATGCTGGGTGAGAGAAATATCTTGGCAAAAGACAACTTTTCCCATTTTTTTTATACAAAGTTGGCATTTGACCAAGATATTTATCTCACCCAGCATGGGTATATGTAAAATTACACCCCAAAACACATTCCCCAACTTCTCCTGAGTACGGCGATACCACATGTGTGACACTTTTTTGCAGCCAAGGTGGGCAAAGGGGCACACATTCCAAAGAGCACCTTTCGGATTTCACAGGCCATTTTTTACACATTTTGATTGCAAACTACTTCTCACACATATGGGCCCCTAAAATGCCAGGGCAGTATAACTACCCCACAAGTGACCCCATTTTGGAAAGAAGACACCCCAAGGTATTCCGTGAGGGGCATGGCGAGTTCCTAGAATTTTTTATTTTTTGTCGCAAGTTAGTGGAATATGAGACTTTGTAAGGAAAAAAAAAAATCATCATTTTCCGCTAACTTGTGACAAAAAATAAAAAATTCTAGGAACTCGCCATGCCCCTCACGGAATACCTTGGGGTGTCTTCTTTCCAAAATGGGGTCACTTGTGGGGTAGTTATACTGCCCTGGCATTTTAGGGGCCCATATGCGTGAGAAGTAGTTTGCAATCAAAATCTGTAAAAAATGACCTGTGAAATCCGAAAGGTGCTCTTTGGAATGTGTGACCCGTTTGGCCACCTTGGCTGCAAAAAAGTGTCACATATGTGGTATCGCCGTACTCAGGAGAAGTTGGGGAATGTGTTTTGGGGTGTAATTTTACATATACCCATGCTGGGTGAGATAAATATCTTGGTCAAATGCCAACTTTGTGTAAAAAAATGGGAAAAGTTGTCTTTTGCCAAGATATTTCTCTCACCCAGCATGGGTATATGTAAAATGACACCCCAAAACACATTGCCCAACTTCTCCTGAGTACGGCGATACCAGATGTGTGACACTTTTTTGCAGCCTAGGTGGGCAAAGGGACCCACATTCCAAAGAGCACCTTTCGGATTTCACAGGTCATTTTTTACAGATTTTGATTGCAAACTACTTCTCACGCATATGGGCCCCTAAAATGCCAGGGCAGTATAACTACCCCACAAGTGACCCCATTTTGGAAAGAAGACACCCCAAGGTATTCAATGAGGGGCCTGGCGAGTTCATAGAATTTTTTTTTGTTTTGGCATAAGTTAGCAGAAATTTTTTTTTATTTTTTTTCACAAAGTCTCACTTTCCGCTAACTTGGGACAAAAATTTCAATCTTTCATGGACTCAATATGCCCCTCAGCGAATACCTTGGGGTGTCTTCTTTCCAAAATGGGGTCATTTGTGGGGTATTTGTACTGCCCTGGCATTTGAGGGTCTCCGCAATCATTACATGTATGGCCAGCATTAGGAGTTTCTGCTATTCTCCTTATATTGAGCATACAGGTAATGAGATTTTTTTTTTCCGTTCAGCCTCTGGGCTGAAAGAAAAAAATGAACGGCACAGATTTCTTCATTCGCATCGATCAATGTGGATGAAAAAATCTCTGCCAAAAAAAAAAAGGAGGGGAAAGGCGTCTGCCAGGACATAGGAGCTCCGCCCAACATCCATACCCACTTAGCTCGTATGCCCTGGCAAACCCGATTTCTCCATTCACATCAATCGATGTGGATGAATAAATCATTGCCGGGATTTTTTATTTTTTTTTTATATACAAAGTGTTTGCCAAAGTATATGAACACCGCCACCTCCTCAGCTCATATGCCTCGGCAAACGTATCGTAAAAACTGCAGAGGAGAAATCTCGTCTTGCAGCGCCGCATACATCGACTTGTGTGTAATCTGACAGCAGCGCAATGCTTCTGTCAGAATGCACATCAGTGCTGCAGCTAGTCGATCGGTTGGTCCACCTGGAAGGTAAAAAAACAAAACTAAAAAGAAAAAACCAGGCCGCAACGCAATAATTTTATTAACTTTTGAACAGAACATATAAACTTTAACTTTTTGAACTGAACATTAACCTTTTTACTTACTGGTGTTTTTTTTTTTACCTTTATAGGACAAACCTCTCCTTCCCCATGGGACAATGTGCAAAGCGCAAATCGCCCAAAGATGTGGCGAAGTGCGTTGTGCACTTTGTACAAGGTGAAAGGAGAGGTTTGCAGCAGCTCTGTGTGAATCGGCCCTAATAGCCCTGTGTGCCAGTCCTGGTGAGGTGTGATCCCTATGCTAGGTGTACCTGTGTGTGGTACTTCCGGAAACACTCCCCTAAGCATAGGGCAGGGTGGTCAGGGCAGTCAGGACAGAAATAGCGGGTGTCACGCCTTATTCCACTCCTGCTACAGACACGACATCTTTTTCGGGGTGACGGTTGGGTTGAGGTACCGGCAACGACATTGGGGAAATGTCGCTCGTGTAGACGGCTCACTACACTGGTGGATAGGGCCACGAAACCTCCTGGGTACAGGAGGTTCTCGATGATCTCTTCCTGAAATTTGAGGAAGGATCGTGTTCTCCCAGCCTTACTGTAGAGAACAAAACTATTATACAGAGCCAATTGAATCAAATATACAGACACCTTCTTATACCAGCGTCAAGTTCTGCGGGAAACTAAATACGGAGACAACATCTAATCATTGAAGTCCACCCCTCCCATGTGAAGGTTATAGTTGTGGACTGGGAGGGGCTTTTCAATGACACGGGTTGCTCGCTCAATTTGGATTGTCGTGTCTGCGTGAATGGAGGAGAGCATGTAAACGTCACGCTTGTCTCTCCATTTCACCGCGAGCAGTTCTTGTTTACACAAGGCAGCCCTCTCCCCCCTTGCAAGACGAGTGGTAACGAGACGTTGGGGGAAACCCGCGCGACTAGTTTGCGCGGTGCCACAGCAGCCAATCTGTTCTAGAAACAAATGCCTGAAGAGGGCCACACTTGTGTAGAAATTGTCCACATAAAGATGGTACCCCTTGCCGAATAAGGGTGACACCAAGTCCCAGACTGTCTTCCCACTGCTCCCCAGGTAGTCAGGGCAACCGACTGGCTCCAGGGTCTGATTTTTTCCCTCATAGACACAAAATTTGTGGGTATAGCCTGTGGCCCTTTCACAGAGCTTATACATTTTGACTCCATACCGGGCGCGCTTGCTTGGGATGTATTGTTTGAAGCCAAGGCGCCCGGTAAAATGTATTAGGGACTCGTCTACGCAGATGTTTTGCTCTGGGGTATACAAATCTGCAAATTTCATGGTTGAAATGGTCTATGAGGGGCCGAATTTTGTGGAGCCGGTCAAAAGCTGGGTGGCCTCTGGGACGGGAGGTGGTGTTGTCGCTAAAGTGCAGGAAACGCAGGATGGTCTCAAATCGTGTCCTGGACATAGCAGCAGAGAACATGGGCATGTGATGAATTGGGTTCGTGGACCAATATGACCGCAATTCATGCTTTTTAGTTAGACCCATGTTGAGGAGAAGGCCCAGAAAATTTTTAATTTCGGAAACTTGGACTGGTTTCCACCGGAAAGGCTGGGCATAAAAGCTTCCCGGGTTGGCGGTTATAAATTGTGTGGCATACCGATTTGCTTCTGCCACAACTAAGTCTAAGAGCTCAGCAGTCAAGAACAGCTCATAAAATCCCAGGGCCGAACCGATCTGAGCTGTCTCAACCTGAACTCCAGACTGGGCGGTGAAAGGGGGAACTACAGGTGCGGCTGAAGTTGGGGACTGCCAATCAGGGTTTGCCAGCACCTCAGGGACTCTAGGGGGTCTACGGGCCTGTCTGTGAGGTGGCTGCGACGGGGTAACTACTGCACGTGCCACCGTACCAGCTTCAACTGCCCTTCTGGTGCTCGCCACTTCACCATGTTGTACGGCAGTGCTGGTACTAGGTCCAGGGAGGGATGCGCTGCTGGTGTATGCCTCACCACGTAATCCGACAGCGCCAGCCCCACTCTGCTGCCCTTAAAGCGGATCCTGCGCAACCTGTGGTCTAGCGACACGGGGCCAGGTACGCCTGGTGCTATCAGGGACCTCAACCTCCTCGTCCGAACTTTGGGTCAGAGTGCCACTGCTTTCTACAGGTTCATATTCTGACCCGCTAGATTCATCAGATGAGGGTTCCCATTCCTCATTCGACTGGGTCAGAAGCCTGTAGGCCTCTTCAGAAGAATACCCCCTGTTTGACATTTGGGCAACTAAATTTAGGGGTATTCCCTGAGACTACCCAAGAAAAAAAGCAAGCCTGTCTTACAAATGGAAGGCTAGCGAAGTACCGGAGGCCGCTGCGGTTGATAAAAAATATCAAAACTGATTTTTTTATCTCCGCAGCGCGTGTAAAGTGAATGTGCAGTGATAAAAAAATAAAATAATTTTTGTCACTGCGGCGGGGCGGGCGCGGGTGAACGCACGTGTGGGCGACCGTTCAGGCCTGATCGGGCAAACACTGCGTTTTGGATGGAGGGCGAACTAAAGTGACACTAATACAATTATAGATCTGACCGTGATCAGTTTTGATCACTTACAGATACTATAAAAGTACAAATGCTGATTAGCGATACGCTAATCAGCGAATAAGTGACTGCGGTGCGGTGGGCTGGGCGCTAACCGATCGCTAAACTACCTAACCAAGGGGCCTAAACTATCCTAAAACCTAACGGTCAATACCAGTGGAAAAAAAAAAGTGACAGTTTACACTGATCACTTTTTTCCTTTCACTAGTGATTGACAGGGGCGATCAAGGGGTGATCAAAGGGTTAATTGGGGTGCAGGGGGTGATCTGGGGCTAAAGTGTAGTGTTTTGGTGTACTCACTGTGAAGCCTGCTCCTCTGCTGAGACCAACCGACGAAAAGGACCAGCAGAGGAGCAGGGAAGCCATATAACACATCATATTTACTAATATGATGTGTTATATGGCTTCTGATTCGACATTTTAAAAATTGCCAGCCTGCCAGCCACGATCATTGGCTGGCAGGCTAGTGACGAAATGGTGCTTGTAATTTTGCCGGCCCGCGATGCGCATGCGCGAGCCGGCTCAGTCCGAAATCTCGCGTCTCGCGAGATGACGCACGGATGCGTCCAGGAGGAATAAATCAACCGCCTCCCTCCTCGGCGGTTAAAATCATTGGTGCTTAGTGCGGCCTCCCCTCTCCCCCACTACCCCTAATTAAAATCATTGGTGGCAGTGCCCACAGGTTAACAACCCCCCTCCCCCCATCATTGGTGGCAGCGGAGTGGCAGTTCCGATCGGAGTCCCAGTTTAATCGCTGGGGCTCCGATCGGTTACCATGGCAGCCAGGACGCTACTGCAGTCCTGGCTGCCATGGTTACTTAGCACTTTTAGCAGCATTATACTTACGTGTGCTGTCTGTGGCCGGCCGGGCGCTCCTCCTACTGGTAAGTGACAGGTCTGTGCAATAAGCAATGCACCACTCAGACCATTTACTTACCAGTAGGAGGAGCACCGGCCACAGACAGCGCACATAAGTATAATGCTTCTAAAAGTGCTAAGTAACCATGGCAGCCAGGACTGCAGTAGCGTCCTGGCTGCCATTGTAACCGATCTGAGCCTCAGCGATTAAACTGGGACTCCGATCGGAACTGCCGCTCCACTGCCACCAATGATGGGGGGTTTGTTAACCAATGATTTTAATTAGGGGGGGAGAGGGGAGGCACCAATGATTTTAATAGGGGGTGGGGGGGTGGGGGGGGGCCGCACTTGCCACCAATGATTTTAATACTGGGGAGGGAGGGGGGCCGCACTGGCCACCAATGATTTTAATACTGAGGAGGGAGGGGGGTCTGGCCCCCTGCTGCCTGGCAGCACCTGATCTCTTATAGGGAGCTGTGATCCGCACAATTAACCCCTCAGGTGTCCACAGTTCTCAGTATATTCTAACTTGAAGCGTCCCCATCACTATGGGAACGCCTCTGTGTTAGAATATACTGTTGGATCTGAGTTTTCACGATCTAACTCAAATCCGATGGTATATTCTAACATAGAGGCGTTCCCATGGTGATGGGGACGCTTCAAGTTAAAATATGCCATCGGATTGGAGAAAACTCTGATCCGATGTTATATTAATATTACCCGAACACCGAACCTGTACTTTTACTGAAATGTTCGGGTTTGGGTGCCGAACACCGTAAAGTTCGGTACGAACCCGAACTTTAGGCCTCTTTCACACGGGCGTCATATTTTTGGCCCGGATAAGAGGCGTGTGCTTTGCGGGAAAATGCACAATTTTTCTGCGCGAGTGCAAAACATTGTCATGCGTTTTTCACTCGCGTGAGAAAAATCGCGCATGTTTGGTACCCAAACCCGAACTTCTTCACAGAAGTTCGGGCTTGGGATTGATGTTCTTAAGATTGTATTATTTTCCCTTATAACCGAAAATAATAGCATTCTGAATACAGAATGCATAGTATAATAGGGCTGGAGGGGTTAAAAAAATAAAAAAAAGTTAACTCACCTTCTCCTCTTGATCGCGTAGTTCCCGGTCTCTTTACTTCTTGAATGATGAGCTGTGGGCTAAAGGACCTGTGGTGATGTCAGATCACATGCTCCAATCACATGGTTCATCACCGTGGTGATGGAGCATGTGATCTGACGTCACCACAGGTCCTTTAGCCCACAGCTCATTCAAGAAGTAAAGAGACCGGGAACTACGCGATCAAGAGGAGAAGGTGAGTTAACATTTTTTCTTTTTTTTTTTTACCCCTCCAGCCCTATTATACTATGCATTCTGTATTCAGAATGCTATTATTTTCCCTTATAACCATGTTATAAGGGAAAATAATACAGTGAATAGACTGTCACCTAGCAACCATGCGTGAAAATCGCATAGCATCCGCACTTGCTTGCGGATGCTATGCGATTTTCACGCACCCCATTCACTTCTATGGGGCCTGCGTCACGTGAAAATCGCACAATATAGAGCATGCTGCGATTTTCACTCAACTCACAAGTGATGCGTGAAAATCAACGCTCATGTGCACATCCCCATAGAAATGAATTGGTCAGGATTCAGTGCGGGTGCAATACGTTCACCGCACGCATCACACCCGCACGGAAAACTCGCCCGTGTGAAAGGGGCCTTACAGTTTGGGTTCGCTCAATCCTAGTCATGTGTAGGAAGAACCTTCCCTCTGCTTGTAAAAAGCCGCTATGCCCACGCTGCATGGAAAAGGTGGTGGCAGAAGAATCGCCTTCATTTATGGAAAACCTTAGTACCCTTATTAGGGATGAGGTTAATTCAGCAATAGACCAACATATGGCACCCTCCTCTCCCCATCCATCTACTTCAAAATCTGTGGATCCGTCCTTGGACATGGGTGATTTTGATGAAGGAGAACTTTTTTCTGGGCACTCTGATTCCTCTAAAGGCAGCTCCGGTCGTCTGTTATGCTCCTCTGAGGATACAGATTTTTTGTTAAAAACTATATGGGCTACTATAAAATTAGAAGATGTTAAAGAATACTTATCAATCCCGGACCAGATGTTTCAAGGATTGGGGGAAAAGAAATACGAACGTTCCCTATTCATGATAATATTAGGGATATTATATCTAGGGAATGGAAGGACCCCGAAAAAAGACCCGTTATTTCAAAAACCTTCAAACATAAATATCCGTTTGCAGATGCAGATTGTGAAGCATATAAAAAAAAAAAAATAAATTGATGCCCCGGTGGCTAGAATTTAAAAAAAATCTTCCCTCCCCTTTGAAGACATAGGGTTGCTGAAGGACTCCATGGATAAAAAATGTGAAGAGCTCCTCAAATAATCTTGGGAGACGGGGGCGGCTATGTTTAGACCGGCTATTGCGGCGACCTGAACAGCTAGGTCCCTGTCTGTATGGATTAGACCTCATGCACACGACAGTATTTTTTTGCGGTCCGCAAAAAGGGGTTCCATTGTTCCGTGATTTGTTTCCGTTTTTGTTTCCGTGTGTCTTCCTTTATTTTTGGAGGATCTCCAGACATGAAGGAAAGTAAAAAAAAGTCTAAGTCAAGTTTGGCACGCAAATGATAGGAAAAAACAGACGCGTGAACACGGATGACAATCTTGTGTGTCTCCGTGTTTTTTCACGGACCCATTGACTTGAATGGGTCCGCGAACCACTTTCTGTGAAAAAAATAGGACAGGTTATATTTTTTGGACGGACTGGAACCACGGATCACAGACGCGGATGACAAACGATGCATTAGCCGAGTTTTTAACGGACCCATTGAAAGTCAATAGGGCTGCAGAAAATCACGAAAAATGGAACAACGGACACAGAATGAAACAACGGTCGTGTGCATGAGGCCTTTACCAAATGGAAAACCACTTAGCAGGCTTCAAATTTTCTGGCAGATGCCTCAGCAGATCTGGTAAAGCTCTCAGCCAGGTCTACTGCTCTTTCAAACGCTACCCGTAGAACGATTAGATTAGACGATATTTTAGATAAAACCTCAGACAAAAAGAAGAGGTTTCCATCTGAATCACGCTTTTTTCATCAAAGAATAAATTTTCGTTCCCAAGCCAAGTTTAAACAAACTCAGAACAACAAAGAGTCATCAGGTAGATGGCAATCCTCCAGAGGCCGGAGGAAGGGATTTTTATTCAATCCCGATTCATCTTCCAAGAAGTGACAATGATGCCATAAGTTCGGTAGAGGGCAGGCTTTCAAAATTTGGCCAAGCTTGGGAGTCTAAAGGAGCCTCCCCCTGGGTCTTAGAACTAATAAGATCAGGTCACAAATTAGAGTTCCGTTCCCTTCCAGAGAGGGGCAGCATAAGATTCCTGACAAACAAGATTTTTCAGATCCTGTCAAACAGGAGGCTCTAGAATCAGAAGTCTCTTCCCTTTTAAAAAAAGGACCAGAGGGGTCAGGTGGTCTATTCTCCCTTGTTCCTGATTAAAAAATAAATAAAATAGAAAATCCAGATGGGAAGTTCAGGACAATCTTCAATCTGAAATACCTAAATCAGTTTGTAATTTACAAAAAATTCAAAATGGAATCTATAAGGTACACAGTAAATCTCCTTTTTCAGGATTTTTACATGGTAACAATCGATCTGGCGGATGCCTATTATCATGTTCCTATCAACAGCGAAAGTAAAAAAAATATCAGATTCGCTGTCTACATAAAAGGAGAGCTCGGTCACTTCCATTATCAGGCTTTACCCATCGGCCTCTCCAGTGCGCCATGTCTTTTTAAAAGATCATGGCAGATGTGGTAGGATACTTTTGTGAATCGCCCCAGATTGCTATTCTTGTCTTTTTGACCATCTCAGAATTTTGAAAGAAACCACTGGTTCCTTAGGATGGATCAAACAGAAAAAGTCAAAACTAATCCAAAGCCAGCGGAGGTTATTTCTGGGAGTACTTCTGAACACCCAGCATCTTCCTTTTTTCCCCAAGTAAAACAGATCAACCTGGTAACTCATGTAAAAATCTTCTGTTCCAAAAGGACAACATCGATAAGAGACATCATGCGCTTGCTTGGACTTTTAACGTCAACAATACCCTCTGTGAATTGGGCTCAGGCCCACACCAGGATCCTGTAGTTTTTCCTTCTTTCATCTTGGGACAAGACACAGAGTTCCTTGGAAAAGAAAATAAAGGTCCCTCACTAAGTGAAAAAGTCACTAAGCTGGTGGATGGTGGAGAAACATCTACAAACAGGAGTGCAGTGGTGGCCGAAGGACCAGATTTAAGTGACCACCGATGTAAGCAGCAAGGGTTGGGGTGCACATGCTCTACAAGAACTGGTACAGGGGACATGGAGTCTCCAGATGTTTTCAGCATCCTCAAACCGGAGGGAATTGACAGCTGTCTTCCGAGCCTTCCTTAGTCTGAAACCAACTATCCAACACTACCATGTCAAGGTTCTTTCAGGCAACGCGACAACCGTGGCATACCTAAATCATCAAGGGGAGACAAGGAGCAAGTCCTTGGTGGCTGTCTCAAGGATGATATTCAAGTGGGGAGAGGAGAACCTAAAGTCCACCTCAGTGGTTCATTTAAAAGTGGATTTTCTCAGCAGACAGTCTCTCAGAGAAGGAGAATGGTCATTGAATCAGGATATATTCAATCAAATATCACAGATGTGGGGGCTTCCAGTCTGGGATCTCTTTGCATCAAGGCAGAACAGGAAGGGGAAGGTAGAAAATTTCTATTCCATCTGCCACCGGGAGAATACCATGGCCCAAGGGTCTCCTCTACGCATTTCCACCTTTCTCTATAATCTCATGGACTCTGATGAAGATACGAGAAGAAGAGGCACAGGTCATAGTGATTGCCCCGTTTTGGCCGAAGAGGTCTGGGTTTCCCATACATCAAAAGCTCTAGACAGGGGAATCCTGGATTCTGCCTCAGGTTCCAGACCTCCTCCATCATGGTCCTCCCTTCATCCCAACAGTGCAGCAGCTACATTTAGCGGCCTGGAAGTTGAATGGTCATGTTAAAAAAGAAAGAGTTTTCTGAGGCTGTTATATTCTACCCTACTACATAGTACAAGCAGATTACTTCAAAGATCTATCTGCGGACCTGGAATACCTTTTTGTTATTTGCAGGTGACCGTTAGGGATCCTCAGATGTAGTTTGGATGTAGGCCTGATTTTAGAGTTCTTGCAATCAGGATTTGATAAGGGGCTTAGAACCAGTACCTTTGAAGGTTCAGGTTTCGGCTCTTAGTGCCTTTCTGGATATCAAAGTGACTGAGATTACCCCTAGTTGGTAGATTCCTAAAAGGTACAAGCAGGATACAAGCAGGTAACGTCCTTCTTTTTTTTTCTGAAAGTCCCTCTTGGGATCTAAACTTGGTCCTTTCGGCTTTCATGTCCTTGCCCTAAAAAAAGGCTGAAAACTTCTAAATTAGACTAATACTTTAAAATAGTGGAAAGAGGCACAAAAGCCTCCAAAATAGGCACAATTTTGATAGTAAATGTGACAAAAAAATAAGACTGTCTAAAACATAATTTTTAAACATATAAAATATATAAACACTATATGTGGTCCTTAAGTGGTTAAACCTGTTGTCACGACCCTTGGTCATGGTCGTGACTTCTTGTGGCCGCATGCAGTTGCCTGCGGTCTAGTTGTGGTTGCCGCTGGCAACATTGGATATGTGGCAGCAGTGCTGCTTGAGTGGTGTTAGGCAGCTTGCTGCGGTAGGCATGCGGTAGCACCTGGCAACCTCTCCTTTAGGTGTGCCTTTTATTGGTGGGCACAGTGTGTTTGTTGTGTGTGGACACTGTTCCTTTAAGTTGCTGTCTTCCCTTCCCTTCTGTGGTGTTGGAAGGGTTAATTCCCTTCCCAGTGTGTCTGTGAGTCACTGGGTGTGTCTGACCGTTGGGTGTGGCCACTTGGCCTATAAAGCCTCAGTCCCTGGCTGGGTTCAGTAGGTTGCTCTCAGCCATGCTGGCTGGAGCAGCCTCCTGGCTCCTCCATCTACCTGGTGGGGACCATCCTTTTGGTCATAAATCTCTGTTGGGAATTTTTATGTTTCACGTTGTTATCTAGGTGTGTGGGGTTTTCTTGTTAGTGCAGCTTGTGGTCCTGGGTTCCTGTGGGATGTCTGGTGTGTGCTGTGTTCGTTGGTGTCTGAACTGCAGCACCTGCACATGGGATCCAGGGTTTGTTGTCTGTGGCAGGTGAGTGATGTGTTGGTCCCATTTGCCTGTCACTGCCATAAGTCTGTTATTGTATTCCCCTGTGTTGCTTGGCCATTGAGACTCCTGCTCCCCCGTGCCTAGGAGGAGCAGGTCGTCTCACTCTGTCCCCTAGTACAGGGCCGACTTGAGGGCTCGTAGGGACTTTAAGGTTCCGGCGTATGAGTCCTCCTACCACCAAAGTCGGCTCATACAGATAGGAGACAGGGTCAGCGTTAGGGACGCAATAGGAGGTGACCTGCTCCCTAACTCTGTGGTCCCGGCCAAGGGGTAACCCTACCATCTCCTGGCACCGCACGGCTGGGGCTTTCCCCCACCGCCAGCCGTGACACCTGTGGTCCTTAAGTGGTTAAAGGGGTTCTCCAGAAAAACATAAAAATATTTAAAGGAGTATTTCCATCACAGACAGACAATGGGGGCATATCGCTAGACTGACTGCTGGTTTGGCTATTTCCGTCTGCAACATAGAAATGAATGGGAGCAGGGGCCGCATGTGCGCAGTGCGCTCCCATTCACTTCTATGGGAGCAGTGTTTGTTGGTGGACGGACCCTGGGAAATCTGGGGTCCTCCAGCTACAGCTCTCCCCGCTCCATTCTCGTTAAAGGCGTGGGACCCACATCTATCAGACAATGGGGGAATATCCTAGCAATATGCCCCCATTGTCTTTGATGGGAATACCCCTTTAAATATTATTTTATAATAAATATATTGTCAAATACCTTTCATTACTTAGAATGGCTTGTTTTGTCTAGGGAGCAATCATTAGGAGAAATAAAATGGCCGCCATCCTACCAGTACACACAAAACCTGTCCTAATCACACAGCAGTACAAGTTACTCCACAACACTGAGGTAGAAACATAGAATGTGTCGGCAGATAAGAACCATTTGGCCCATCTAGTCTGCCCAATATACTGAATCCTATGAATAGTCCCTGGCCCTATCTTATATGAAGGATGGCCTTATGCTTATCCCATGCATGCTTAAACTCCTCCACTGTATTTGCAGCTACCACTTCTGCAGGAAGGCTATTCCATGCATCCACTACTCTCTCAGTAAAGTAATACTTCCTGATATTACTTTTAAACCTTTGCCCCTCTAATTTAAAACTATGTCCTCTTGTAGCAGTTTTTCTTCTTTTAGATATTCTCACCTCTTTTACCTTGTTGATTCCCTTTATGTATTTAGCAGTTTCTATCATATCCCCTCTGTCTCGTCTTTCTTCCAAGCTATACATGTTAAGGTCCTTTAATTTTTCCTGGTAAGTTTTATCCTGCAATCCATGTACCAGTTTAGTTTTAATTCCTGGAGAACCTCTTTAAGTGTATGGTAGGGGCAGCGTGAGTCCTCGTGATGATGGAATCTGAAGAGTACATTATATTCTATAACTCCCATATGGTCTAGCGGTTAGGATTCCTGGTTTTCACCCAGGCGGCCCGGGTTCGACTCCCGGTATGGGAAGTTGAGTTATTTTGTTTCTTTCCCTCTAAACCGTCTATTATATCCGGATATTGGTGACGTCTCGCAGTTTTATCACCATTGTAATACCTCCTATCAGTCCGTTTTGCAGGTTCACGGATACTACATACATGTTCTATGGACACATAGGACATACCAGTGGTGTGAACAACAGGTTAGCTGCAGCATGCAAGCCTTCGATAGCTCAGCTGGTAGAGCGGAGGACCGTAGAGGAGTGCAGACATCCTTAGGTCGCTGGTTCGATTCTGGCTCGAAGGACTTCTCTTTTAATCATAATGATTTTTTTGGCATTAGACCACATAATAATTTCATCCCCATGCTTCGTTTTCTGACCCTCTCCAAATGATGAACAGGTTGTCTAGGAAGCTTTTATAATAGATGATAGAATTTCTGGGACTGTGCAATGTGGACAAGTTCAAAGACGCCCATGAAGAGATTTGCATAACTTGGTGCTACTCTTGTCCCCATCGCAGAGCCCCGTGTCTCCTGAAACAAGGTGTCACTGAAGGAAAGAAATTGTTGTGTAATATTAATTCAATTCCTTTGAGTAGGAAAAGGAGAAATATATAAAATGGAAAGCCCAGGGGCGTAGCTAGAAATGACTGGGCCCCATAGCAAAAAAAATTTATGGGCCCCCCCCGTCCCGAATCTCCCACATACCTCTCAATCCTCGCCGCCACATCCGCAGCGCCTCATGCACTTGCGACAGTTACGCGTAGGACTGAACACAGACAGTTGGTCACTGGCAACGCATTTGTGCCAGTGTAGGAAATGTATGAATCTAAGTGTGGGTTCACACCTTAGCGTACTCTGTATGCACTTTTTTCAGGCGTTTTTATCGTGCGTTTACATACGCGCGAGGAAACAAGCAAATGCCCATTGTCGCGCGTTACCGCTAAGTCTATGTGCGGGAACGTGCGACAATACGCCCCAAAGAAGCTCCTGTACTTCTTGGGGCGTAGGGCGTTTTACAGCGCGTTCGTACGTACTGTAAAACGCTCAGGTGAGAACCATTCCCATAGGGAATCATTGGTTTTTGCCTGTTGAGCGTTTTACAGCGCGTAGGAACGCGCTGTAAAACGCTCAGGTGTGAACGCAGCCTAAATGTCTGTGTATTAAAGAAGATTGGTAAATTGTACAGGGGTCTGTAACACAGGAAGGTGAAAGTACACATCGTGGGGGGTGTATGTGTATGAGACAGAAGGTAGGGATATGTATCTTGTGTAGTTTGGGTATTAGGGACAGTAAGGGGTATATATCTAGTGCTGATACACGTGTAGGCGAAGAGCGGCTCTGTATCAGCACTAGATATATACCCCTTACTCTCCCTAATACCCAAACTACACAAGATACATATCCCTACCTTCTGTCTAATACACATACACCCCCTACGATATGCACTTTCACCTTCCTGTGTTACAGACCCCTCAGAAAGGATTAGGTGGCTGTGTCCACTAACCATTACCAGAAATGCAGCTGCACCTGCCAGGCTTGAGCAGGTATATGTGTGAATATGGATTAGGGAAGATGCTGAGATCCGGCTGTACCTCACTCTCAGCATCTTCCATATTCACACATATACCTGCTCAAGCCTGGCAGGTGCAGCTGCATTTCTGGTAATGGTTAGTGGACACAGCCACCTAATCCTATCTGAGGGGTCTGTAATACTTGTCCGCTCTAGTCTCCAGTTACAGTACTCCACGTCTGACTCCACTCACTGACTGACGCTGCTGCCTGCTGCTTCGGTTGGACATACATCGCAACAGGGGCAGACTCAGTCCCACTCCCTAGCCAGCCCTCACCTCAGCCACTTGAACCTACTGTGCGCGCCGCCAAGCCAGCCAGCCACCCACACTCCAGCTTCCTTGTACATGCCGCTTCCACCTCCTACACTTCCAGCGAACCACAGCTCAGAGTGCCTCTCTGCCTCCGGCTCCGAGTCCGACCGCTCCCTATCACAGCGCCACGCCCGGGCCCGGCCCACTCGCCACATGGTTTTATATTATTATTTTTTAATCCTCAGTCGGCGGCGGGCTCCCAGTGGCGTAGGGCCCCATAGCCATTGCTATGGCTGCTATGGCGATCCCTACGCCACTGGGCGCATGGGTGCTTGCCCTGTAAGAGCCCAGGGAGCTGTTCATACCCTGAGGACTAGGGGAGAGGCCTAGCTAACAACAGCAGGTTGCAGCATGCCAGGAGAGACAAAACAGAATTGTGGTGGTCTGATCCAATGCAAGGAAGCTGAGGAAGATCGACGGGTCCAGGTCAACAGAGGAAGAGCAGACGGGCAAATGTAGGGTTGACTGTCTGAGTGACTGGAGCAGTGTCGGCCATGGTCCACCATTATAATGGTCAAATTTCACAAATCTGGTGCCCACTCACTTTTAAAAGAGACATAAAAACACAAAAAGTTTTGACCCAAATTAGTGATTTTTTTTTTTACTTCATTTTGTTAACATTATACTGTTTAGTGAGTAGAAAGCTGTATTATGAAAAGCAACATGATCTATTCATGGGGAGGGGGGGTGACATATCTTTCATTTGATGGATCAAAATAAGGAAAACGCTTACATTTAAATGTAGTAATGATCCAGAACAAGACGGATTTTGTTAACGATTCGGTAATTATTTAAGTTGAGATCTCTTGAGTGAAAACAAGAAAGCGCGCAGTCTATGTTAATGTGGTTATTTGGTGCATGATCTTCTGATGTGGTTTCAGCCACTGCTGTTTCTGTCGATGCAGCACAGTGATGTTCTATCTAGCTAAGGTCAGACACACTTTGCAAGAATTTATTCACTGTTGCATGTTGCTGTGCTACTGTTTCTGCCATTCCCGAGTCTGCAGCAAGAGGGGAGATGAGATCGGGCTTTACGGCGGCACATCTGTATTATAAACTACTGTAGAGGCTAGAGGGCCCAGCGGCCGGCCAGAGGCTATTCAAAACTCACCTCGCGCCGCCAGCCACCGCACGTCCGCAGGACCACACAGTCACTGCCGCCTGCCTGCTGCTTCTGAGTGTCTGACTGGGAGGGAGCCGGAGATGCGCGCAAACCACGCCTCCGGGCGGCTCCTCCTCACTCAGTCACTTAGACCTCACCTCACTCAATGTCTGCTTCCGCGGCCGCCCCCTCTGACACAGTCATGTGAGCTGCCTACTGCGCTGCGCCGTGCGCACTGCCCCCGGGCCCCGGCACTATTAGATCACATTTTGAATAGGAGGCGGCGGGGGGGGGGGCCGTGGGCGACCGCTGCGACCCCTGTAGCTACGCCACTGGGAAAGCCTAATCCTAGCGTGTCCAGACACTTCAACCACCAGCACAACCGCGGCATATCACCGCTAAAACTGACCGCCATCGATTGGATTCCAACTACTAATAGGTAGGGAATCCTATTGGATATTTGTGACCCCTAGACTAATGACATCTCTAAGAGCTAATTGGAGTGAGGTGTCAGCCAAATGGAGTTCAATCAATGAGATGAGATTGGAGGTGTTGGTTACAGCTGCCTTGCCCTATAAAAAACACACACAAGTTCCGGGTTTGCTTTTCGCAAGAAGCATTGCCTGATGTGAATGGTGCCTCGCACAAAAGAGCTCTCAGAAGACCTATGATTAAGAATTGTTGACTTGCATAAAGCTGGAAAGGGTTATAAAAGTATCTCCAAAAGCCTTGCTGTTCATCAGTCCACGGTAAGACAAATTGTCTATAAATGGAGAAAGTTCAGCCCTGCTGCTACTCTCCCTAGGAGTGGCCATCCTGTAAAGATGACTGCAAGAGCACAGTGCAGACTGCTCAATGAGGTGAAGAAGAATCCTAGAGTGTCAGCTAAAGACTAACAAAAGTCTCTGGCATATGCTGACATCCCTGTTAGCGAATCTACGATACGTAAAACACTAAACAAGAATGGATTTCATGGGAGGATACCACAGAGGAAGCCACTGCTGTCCAGAAAAAACATTGCTGCACGTTTACAGTTTGCACAAGAGCACCTGGATGTTCCACAGCAGTACTGGCAAAATATTCTGTGGACAGATTAAACCAAAGTTGAGTTGTTTGGAAGAAACACACATTCTATTAGGAGCCGACCATTCCACAAAATACAGAATGCACACAGCCGGTATCCATGTTTTGCGGATCCGTAATTTGCAGACTGCAAAACATCCAACGGTTGTGTGCCTAAGACCCTAATTCTGAGCGATCCTGTCAGAGGATCGAAGGTCAGAGCGGGACCTCTCACTGACACATGATGTGGGTGTCTGGCCTTACTCGTCAGTTTTGAGTACTGGGTTGCACCACATTTTGCCTAAACAAGTCGCACTTTCATGGAGCCGTGCACCTACTTTCAGCTCACTAGCGCCACTTTTTCATGTGCATGCTAATTAGACAGATCTTAGTGAATATGAACCTGCCATACTGAAAAACAACCACCAGAGGTCAGACTAATGCTAATACGTCTAATTCATGAAGTGCTGTGCAACTTTTTTGAAATACTTGACAAAAGAAAGAGAGATGAAGAAAATTTGCCTGTCTAATTTTATTTATAAAAGCAGACGAGCTTGATAAAAGTGCCCCAGCATGTGGAGGATCACTGTGGCACAATTATCAAGCTCACCTGTTTTTATATATAAAATTAGACAGGCAAATTTTCTTCATCTGACTTTGTTTTGCCAAGTATTTATTAAAGTCACACAGCCGTTGATGTATTAGACCAGTTTTTCCCAACCAGTGTGCCTCCAGCTGTTGCAAAACTACAACTCCCAGCATGCCCGCACAGCCAAAGGCTGTCCAGGCATGCTGGGAGTTGTAGTTTTGCAACAGCTGGAGGCACACTGGTTGGGAAACACTGTATTAGACTCTGTGTATTGCTATTAGTCTGACCTCTGGTGGTGGTTTTATAGTTAGACAGGTTTCTATTCACTAAGACTGGTCAAATTAGTTTTCCATGGTAAAGTGCGCTTTTTTTTTTGCATTAAAAGTGACACTTTTTTTTATTGAAAACTGACAAAGAAAAGTACGCCAGGCCTGGAGTAGAAATTAGACAGTTTTTGCGACAAATTCAGGTAAAAGAAAAGTCTAAAACTTCTAAATTAGTCTAATATTAAATAGTGGCAAGAGGCACAAAAGCCTTCAAAACAAGAACAACTTTGATAGTAAATGTGACAAAAAAAAGACTGTCTAAAACGGCCTTTTTACACCTAAAAACAAATATAAACAATATAGTGAATTTTTTCCACCATCTTCTCATTTGGTTGTATTGTGGGGTCGAACGCTGAGAGTGGGTGACAACAAGCACATCTCAGGGTAGTGACTGCAGTGTCTAGGTAATCAGCTGCTGATACCATATCGTGGAGATGTTATGTGACAGCTGGTAGTCGTGGCCGAGTGGTTAAGGCGATGGACTTGAAATCCATTGGGGTTTCCCCGCGCAGGTTCAAATCCGATTTTTATTTAAACACAAAAAATGATGATCAAGGTTGCCAGCCATCCAGAAATTTCTGGACAGTCCATAAAATAGGAAACTTTTTTCCTGTACCCATGAAAAAAACTAGATGTGTTCATGATTTTTTTAAGGCTGGTGATATATGACTAGAATATTTTGGTGGAATTATCAGCATTTTATAGCTCACAGTAAATGCTGGTAATGATGTATTATCAGTATATTGAGCTGTAGACATTTATTACTTATAATTTTTATCATTCATTATGGTTTTCAAATATGTCCATAAAAAATGTTTGCTGTCTGTGATTTTGGGATAAGATGTCCAGAAAAGAAAAAAATTCTGGATGGCAGCCCTGATGGTGATTGCTGTGTTTAGGAACTGGGTCACTTCAAAGGTTCTTCTAGGATGAGGTTTGTTGTATCTCTTGGTGTCAGTGTTAGATGGAGTCCCCTGTTCCTGAATGCTATTCCCATCAAGTTCACATGGATGGCAGAGCTAAGTTATAGTGATGTTTCTGAGTGGTCAGTGAATGCAGGGTTCTAGAAGACCACCATGATGACTTCTCCTGGACACCACTCTGCTCTGTGGATCTTCACTTTCAAGGACATCTTCACCCTCTCCGATCTTATTATTCATTGTATAGAACTGTTATTATGTGTGCAGGTGTTATCGGCTTACTGTGTAGTGGTATTATTTGTGCTCTGTATGTTGCTATTTACATTGTGTGGCACCACAAAGCATATTATTAAAGGGGTTCTCCAGGAATTAAAAAACATAAAAATACTTAAAGGGGTATTCGCATCACAGACAGACAATGGGGGCATATCGCTAGGATATGCCCCATTATGTGACAGGTGCGGGTCCCACCTCTGGGACCCGCACCTACAATGATAACGGAGCAGGGAAATGAACGGCGGCATGCGCATCCGCCCTCCATTCATTTCTATGGGGCCGCCGAAAATAGCTGACCAAGGATTTTTGCCAACACAAGCGAAGCTACCCCCTCACAGCTCACCTGGCCCTGGTCCCGTCTGCAGCATCTGGCTTCTCCTTTGTGTGGTCCTGGTATCTTCTCTCTGCTTTAGACAATTGCTGGTTTGAGGACCGTATTTTTTCGCCCTCTAAGACGCACCTAGGTTTTAGAGGAGGATAAAAAGAAAAAATGTTTTTCCATTACACCTTAGGTCAGACCACCAATCAGACCCCCAATGTTAATCAGACCTCCGATCAGACCCCCAATGCCTCAGATCAGACCCCCAATGCCTCAGATCAGACCCCCATGTCAGACATCAGCCCCATCCATCAGCCCTCCGTGTTAGCCATCATGCCCCCATGTCAGCCATTAGCCCCCCATGTCAGCCATTATCCCCCATGTCAGCCATCAGCCCCCATGTCACATTTCTCCCCCTCCATGTCAAATCACCCCCCTATGTCACATCAGCCCTCCATGTCACATTTCTCCCCCTCCATGTCACATTTCACCCCCTCCAAACCATGTCACATCACCCCCTTCGTGTCACATCATTACCCCCTATTGTGTCACATTTCTTCCCCCTCATGGCACATCATCCCCCCCCCCCCCCCCCGCCGGCCCGGGCCCCATCTCCATGTCACAGACTACAGACATTGTCCCCTTAATCCATTTATGATTGTTGTTTGTGTAATTTTTTTTTAAAACACATTTATGCCGTGCGCTCTGGCGCTAGTGCGCTCATCAGTGATCACCTACCCACCTGTCCTGCTGCTACGGCAATCTGGCTGTGTGTGAGTCAGACTCACAGACACAGTCAGCTCCAGCTGCCCCCCCCCCCGCTGCTGCGCCACTCGCCAGTCACACCCCCCTGGCTTGACCCCCTGACCGTGTTTCCGTGCCGCTCTGTGAGTGAGGGCGGCAGCGCAACTCACAAGTAAGAGATAAAAAAAAAAAAAAGAAGGTTAATTTTTCCGCCCTCCCCCAGGGTGCGCCCTAAGGCAGCCGCTTGGTCTACCTTATGGTAGCACCGGCCCTGGTCCCATTTCTCCTGGACTCCATTGAAACTGTTCCAATCTGATAGGGACTCGTATACCACTAATCTAATTTTAGAAAAGTCAGTTTTTCTAAAATCTAAAACTTTGGTTTTTGTGTGGTGTGACTCAGTCACTGTACTTATAGTAAACCACACTGACTGGTGATCACTAGATCCCAAACGTTCCCCTACAGTAATATCAGATACCAAATCCCCATTTGTGAATACTAAATCTAAAATGGCCTCCTTCCGGGTTGGCTCCTCAACTACTTGCTGTAGAGATAATCCCAGTAGGGAATTTAGAATATCTGTACTCCTGGCAGAACTAGCTATTTCGGTTTTCCAGTTAACATCAGGAAGATTAAAGTCTCCCAAAATGATAACTTCCCCCTTTCAATGTCATTTTAGCCATTTCCTCAAGTAGTAGATCATCTAATTCTTTGACTTGGCCAGGTGGTTTGTAAAGAACTGCCTCGTCCTCCTCCCTGCTCTACTTGTCAGGAATCATGATCCTAAATATAGGTGACTCTCTGTGGGAAAGGAGATGATGAGGAGACATGAGAGGAGCGTGAGGTGTAGATAATGAGCAGCAGCATTTGTTTACAGTCTCCACAGCAGCACATTACCACAGACTGTCCTGTCCGACCTCTCGGTACTTCATGTCTCCTTATAATTCCTACAGAGGTTCAGCTAAATGTCTTATCATCTGTATTCAGGATCATAATCCCTCACAAGTAGAGAGGATGAGGCAGCTCTTTACCTCAGTGTTGTAAAGTAGCGTCCTCATGTATGATCAGGACAGGTCTTGTGTGCTCTAATGGAACAGCGGCCATTTTGTTTCCTCTGATGATTGCTCACCAGATAATACGAGCCATTATAAATAATGAAAGGTATTTGAGAATAATAATAAATAATAAAGTAATATTCAAGTATTTTCCTTTTCTTAATTCCTGGAGAACCTCGTTAAGTATATGGTAGGGGCAGCATGAGACCTGGTGATGATGGAATCTGAAGAGTGTGTTGTTTTCTGTAACTCCCATATGGTCTAGCGGTTAGGATTCCTGGTTTTCACCCAGGCGGCCCGGGTTCGACTCCCGGTATGGGAAGTTGAGTTCTTTTGACTGTTTTTTTCCCTCTAAAGCTTTCATTATATCCGGATATTGGTGACATCTTGCAGTTTTATCACCATTGTAATACCTCCTATCAGTCCGTTTTGCAGGTTCATGGATACTACGTACATGTTCTATGGACACATAGGACATACCAGTGTTGAAAACAACAGGTTAACTGCAGCATGCAAGCCTTCGATAGCTCAGCTGGTAGAGCGGAGGACTGTAGAGGAGTGCAGACATCCTTAGGTCGCTGGTTCGATTCTGGCTCGAAGGACTTCTCTTTTAATCATAATAATTTTTGGGGCATTAGACCACATAATAATTTCATCCCCATGCTTCGTTTTCTGACCCTCTCCAAATGATGAACAGGTCGTCTAGAAATCTTTTATATTAGACGATCAGAGGGGAGACTTTCTGGGACTGTGCAATGTGGACAAGTTCAAAGCGGCCCGTGAAGAGATTTGCATAACTTGGTGCTACTCTTGTCCCCATCGCAGAGCTCGTGTCTCCTGATACAAGGTGTCACTGAAGGAAAGAAATAGTTGTGTAGTATTAATTCAATTCCTTTGAGTAGGAAAAGGAGCAACATATAAAATGGAAAGCCTAATCCTAGCGTGACCACCAGCACAACCGCGGCATATCACCGCTAATACTGACCGTCATCGATTGGATTCCAACAACTAATAGGTAGGGAATCCTATTGGAGTTTTCGATTGCAGACATTGACACCAGAGGGTCTGGACGAGACCATTGAACACTAAATGATCAACCAAACCGCACATATCGCCTTTCATTTCTTATCTTTATATATTTTTATCCATTTTGATACCAACCAGTTGGTTTTTCACATACAGTTGCAAGAAAAAGTATGTGAATCCTTTGGAATGATATGGATTTCTGCACAAATTAGTCATAAAATGTGATCTGATTTTCATCTAAGTCACAACAATAGACAATCACAGTCTGCTTAAACTAATAACACACAAAGAATTAAATGTCGCCATGTTTTTATTGAACACACCATGTAAATATTCACAGTGCAGGTGGAAAAAGTATGTGAACCCCTAGACTAATGACATCTCTAAGAGCTAATTGGAGTGAGGTGTCAGCCAACTGGAGTCCAATCAATGAGATGAGAATGGAGGTGTTGGTTACAGCTGCCCTGCCCTATAAAAAACACACCAGTTCTGGGTTTGCTTTTCACAAGAAGCATTGCCTGATGTGAATGATGCCTCGCACAAAAGAGCTCTCAGAAGACCTACGATTAAGAATTGTTGACTTGTATAAAGCTGGAAAGGGTTATGAAAATATCTCCAAAAGCCTCGCTGTTCATCAGTCCACGGTAAGACATATTGTCCATAAATGGAGAAAGTTCAGCACTGCTGCTACTCTCCCTAGGAGTGGCCGCCCTGTAAAGATAGAGAAGGTGGGTTATTGGTGGCTCACCTGGTCAGTACAATGTGTAGGTGCTCTGGTTCTGGACTGATTCACCCAATCAGGAGGCGGTTTATAACAATAAAAGTATATAGTGGAAAAACCGGCACTCTACATCTATCAATAATGCTAGGGAGGCAGTATGTGGGATAGTAAAATATGTATTTATTTTTGTAAGGGTACGTTTTTTAGGAGTGGGAAATAAAGAGGTAGAGGTTCTAAAAATGTGGAGGTCCAAAGGGTAGGTTCTCATAAATAAAAATAGCAATAAGAATGATGTTTTGCCATATACATCGTTTGCAGATGCACAATACCAGAGATATGTCAAAAAATATACCAAAAAATAACAGGAGTAGCAAAAATAGCAGATATATGCAGAGTGGAGGTGTGGCACTGCAGTAATTATCTAATAGCGGTTTTCACCTTCCGTGGGTACAGTGAATGGTTGTGTCCATTTATATGTAGTCCATAAAAATTGTCTGTCTGTACCTACGGTCTTGGTCACATAGGAGGTATATAATATATGGATAGAGCGGTGAGAAAAATAGAAAGGATAAAAATATATAAAAAATGAAAAATGTAAAAATATAAAAATATGTAGTAGGTCAGTCGGGTGCTGTACTTAGTGTGGCGTCCCACACATTAAGGGAACTGCACCCTGACTGTTTACCTTTCTTTGCGAGGTGTCCTGGTTGTTGGAGCAGCCTTGCTGCGCTCTGCGGTGTTTGTTTTTCCCGGTCTTCTCGGCGTGCCACGTGGATATGACGTCACTTCTTCGGTGTCTCACGTGTCTTAGCCGGACTTGGTTTTAAGTTTTTCGTTGGTGGTCTTTTTCGATCCGGAGGATTCAGATGGGATTCGTTGCTCGGAAGCGCTTCCAGAATGAGGTTATTGGCAGGTTTTCAGAGGGAGGTCACCAGACGCGTTTCGAAGGACTACGCTGCCTTCTTCATCAGTGTAAAGATGACTGCAAGAGCACAGCGCAGACTGCTCAATGAGGTGAAGAAGAATCCTAGAGTGTCAGCTAAAGACTTACAAAAGTCTCTGGCATATGCTAACATCCCTGTTAGCGAATCTACGATACGTAAAACACTAAACAAGAATGGATTTCATGGCAGGATACCACAGAGGAAGCCACTGCTGTCCAAACAAACATTGCTGCACGTTTACAGTTTGCACAAGATCACCTGGATGTTCCACAGCAGTACTGGCAAAATATTCTGTGGACAGATGAAACCAAAGTTGAGTTGTTTGGAAGAAACACACATTCTATTAGGAGCCGACCGTTCCACAAAATACAGAATGCACACAGCCGGTATCCATGTTTTGCGGATCCGTAATTTGCAGACTACAAAACATCCAACGGTTGTGTGCATGAGCCCTAATTCTGAGCGATCCTGTCAGAGGATCGGCGGTCAGAGCGGGACCTCTCACTGACACATGATGTGGGTGTCTGGCCTAACTTTCACATATCGGGGAAGAGACAGTGTGTGGGAGAAGTCTGTCCCCCTCCCCATTGTGCTGATGTGACATGCTCACAGAGAGGTCAGGAGATATCTCCCGACGTGTATCCTGCGGTATAGGACGGAATCGGGGCAGGATCTCATGCAGTTGGGATCAGTGGGGCACATTTACTGTAGTGTCAGCACCTGTTTTTAGGTATAAAAATGCAGTTTTAGACAGTGTCATACTGAAAATGCGCCTATTTTGGAGGCTTTTGCGCCTCATTCGCCTATTTTGATTTTTTAGACTAAATCAGGAGTTTTCTAACTTTTGCGTCTATTTTCAGAATTATTTATGTAGGTGCGTCTTTTTTTAACCTGAATTAGTCACAAAAACAGTCAGATTTCTGCTCCACTCCAGGGCTGGCCTAATTCTCCTCGTCAGTTTTTAGTACTGAGTTGCACCATATTTTGCCTAAACAAGTCGCACTTTCATGGAGACGTGCACCTACTTTCAGCTCACCAGCGCCACTTTTTCATGTGCATGCTAATTAGACCGATCTTAGTGAATATGAACCTGCCATACTGAAAAACAACCACCAGAGGTCAGACTAATGCCAATACGTATAATTCATAAAGTGCTGTGCAACTTTTTTGAAATACTTTGCAAAAGAAAGAAAAGAAAGAAAATGTGCCTGTCTAATTTTATTTATAAAAGCAGACGAGCTTGATAAAAGTGCCCCAGCATGTGGAGGATCACTGTGGCACAATTATAAAGCTCGCCTCTTTTTATATATAAAATTAGACAAGCAAATTTTCTTCATCTGACTTTCTTTTGCCAAGTATTTATGAAAGTCACACAGCCGTTGATGTATCAGAGTCTGTGTATTGCTACTAGTCTGACCTCTGGTGGTGGTTTTATAGTTAGACAGGTTTCTATTCACTAAGACTGGTCAAATTAGTATGCGCATGAAAAAGGTGCACATCTCCCTTTGTTGCATTTTTTTTGTTGCATTAAATGTCACACTTTTTTCATTGAAAACTGACAAAGAAAAGTACGCCAGGCCTGGCGTAGAAATTAGACAGTTTTTGCGACAAATTCAGGTAAAAGAAAAGTCTAAAACTTCTAAATTTGTCTAATACTAAATAGTGTCAAGAGGCACAAAAGCCTTCAAAACAAGCTAAATTTTGATAGTAAATGTGACAAAAAAAAAGACTGTCTAAAACGGCCTTCTTACACCTAAAAACAAATATGAACACTATAGTAAATTTATTCCACCATCTTCTCATTTGGTTGTATTGTGGGGTCGAACGCTGAGAGTGGGTGACAACAACCACATCTCAGGGTAGTGACCGCAGTGTCTAGGTAATCAGCTGCTGATACCACATCGTGGAGATGTTATGTGACAGCTGGTAGTCGTGGCCGAGTGGTTAAGGCGATGGACTAGAAATCCATTGGGGTTTCCCCGCGCAGGTTCAAATCCTGCCGACTACGATTTTTATTTACACACAAAACTAAAAAATGGTGATCAAGGTTGCGAGCCATCCAGAAATTTCTGGACAGTCCATAAAATAGGAAACTTTTTTCCTGTACCCATGAAAAAAACTAGATGTGTTTATGATTTTTTTAAGGCTGGTGATATATGACTAGAATATTTTGATGGAATTATTAGCATTTTATAGCTCACAGTAAATGCTGGTAATGAGGTGTTATCAGTATATTGAGCTGTAGACACTTATTACTTATAATTTACATAATTCATTATGGTTTTTAAATATGTCCATAAAAAATGTTTGCTGTCTGTGATTTTGGGATAAGTTGTCCAGAAAAGAAAAAAATTCTGGATGGCAGCCCTGATGGTGATTGCTGTGTTTAGGAACTGGGTCACCTCAGAGCCAAAGGTTCTTCTAGGATGAGGTTTGTTGTATCTGTTGGTGTCTGTGCTAGATGGAGTACCCTGTTCCTGAATCCTATTCCCATCCAGTTTACATGGATGGCAGAGCTAAGTTATAGTGATGTTTCTGAGTGGTCAGTGAATGCAGGGTTCTAGAAGACCACCATGATGACTTCTCCTGGACACCACTCTGTGGATCTTCACTTTCAAGGACATCCTCACCCTCTCCGATCTTATTATTCATTGTATAGCTCTGTTATGTGTGCAGGTGTTATCTGCTTGCTGTGTAGTGGTATTATTTGTGCTCTGTATGTTGCTATTTACATTGTGTGGCACCACAAAGCATATTATTAAAGGGGTTCTCCAGGAATTAAAAAACATAAAAATACTTAAAGGGGTATTCGCATCACAGACAGACAATGGGGGCATATCGCTAGGATATGCCCCATTGTGTGACAGGTGCGGGTCCCACCCCTGGGACCCGCACCTACAATGATAACGGAGCAGGGAAATGAACGGCGGCATGCGCATCCGCCCTCCATTCATTTCTATGGGGCCGCCGAAAATAGCTGACCAAGGATTTTTGCCAACACAAGCGAAGCTACCCCCTCGCAGCTCACCTGGCCCTGGTCCTGTCTGCAGCATCTGGCTTCTCCTCTGTGTGGTCCTGGTATCTTCTCTCTGCTTTAGACAATTGCTGGTTTGAGGACCGTATTTTTTCACCCTCTAAGACGCACCTAGGTTTTAGAGGAGGATAAAAAGAAAAAATGTTTTTCCATTACACCTTAGGTCAGACCACCAATCAGACCCCCAATGTTAATCAGACCTCCGATCAGACCCCCAATGCCTCAGATCAGACCCCCATGTCAGACATCAGCCCCATCCATCAGCCCCCCGTGTTAGCCATCATGCCCCCATGTCAGCCATTAGCCCCCCATGTCAGCCATTAGCCCCCATGTCACAATTCTCCCCCTCCATGTCAAATCACCCCCTATGTCACATCAGCTCTCCATGTCACATTTCTCCCCCTCCATGTCACATTTCACCCCCTCCAAACCATGTCACATCACCCCCTTCGTGTCACATCATGATCACATCATTACCCCCTATTGTGTCACATTTCTCCCCCCTCATGGCACATCACCCCCCCCCCCCCCTCCCCGCCGACCCGGGCCCCATCTCTATGTCACAGACTACAGACATTTTCCCCTTAATCCATTTATGATTGTTGTTTGTGTAATTTTTTTTAAAAACACATTTATGCCGTGCGCTCTGCCGCTAGTGCGCTCATCAGTGATCACCTACCCACCTGTCCTGCTGCTACGGCAATCTGGCTGTGTGTGAGTCAGACTCACAGTCAGCTCCAGCCCCTGCTGCCGCCCCCCCGCTGCTGCGCCACTCGCCAGTCACACCCCCCTGGCTTGACCCCGTGACCGTGTTGCCGTGCCGCTCTGTGAGTGAGGGCGGCAGCGCAACTCACAAGTAAGAGATAAAAAAAAAAAAAGAAGGTTCATTTTTCCGCCCTCCCCCAGGGTCCGCCCAAAGGCAGCCGCTTGGTCTACCTTATGGTAGCACCGGCCCTGGTCCCATTTCTCCTGGACTCCAATGAAACTGTTCCAGTCTGATAGGGACTCGTATACCACTAATCTAATTTTAGAAAAGTCAGTTTTTCTAAAATCTAAAACTTTTTGTGTGGTGTGACTCAGTCACTGTACTTATAGTAAACCACACTGACTGGTGATCACTAGATCCCAAGCTTTCCCCTACAGTAATACCAGATACCAAATTCCCATTTGTGAATACTAAATCTAAAATGGCCTCCTTCCGGGTTGGCTCCTCCACTACTTGCTATAGAGATAATCCCAGTAGGGAATTTAGAATATCTGTACTCCTGGCAGAACTAGCTGTTATGGTTTTCCAGTTGACATCAGGAAGATTAAAGTCTCCCAAGATGATAACTTCCCCCTACAATGTCATTTTAGCCATTTCCTCAAGTAGTAGATCATCTAATTCTTTGACTTGGCCAGCTGGTTTGTAAAGAGCTGCCTCATCCTCCTCTCTGCTCTACTTGTCAGGAATCATGATCCTAAATATAGGTGAATCTCTGTGGGAAAGGAGGTGATGAGGAGACATGAGAGGAGGGTGAGGTGTAGCTAATGAGCAGCAGCATTTGTTTACAGTCTCCACAGCAGCACATTACCACAGCCTGTCCTGTCCGACCTCTCGGTACTTCATGTCTCCTTATAATTCCTACAGAGGTTCACCTAAATTTCTTATCATCTGTATTCAGGATCATAATCCCTCACAAGTAGAGAGGATGAGGCAGCTCTTTACCTCAGTGTTGTAAAGTAGCGTCCTCATGTATGATCAGGACAGGTTTTGTGTGCACTAATGGAACAGCGGCCATTTTGTTTCCCCTGATGATTGCTCACCAGATAAAACGAGCCATTATAAATAATGAAAGGTATTTGAGAATATGCTTATAATAAAGTAATATTCAAGTATTTTCCTTTTCTTAATTCCTGGAGAACCTCGTTAAGTATATGGCAGGGGCAGCGTGAGACCTGGTGATGATGGAATCTGAAGAGGGTGTTGTTTTCATGAACTCCCATATGGTCTAGCGGTTAGGATTCCTGGTTTTCACCCAGGCGGCCCGGGTTCGACTCCCGGTATGGGAAGTTGAGTTCTTTTGACTGTTTTTTTCCCTCTAAACCTTCTATTATATTGGTGAAGTCTCGCAGTTTTATCACCATTGTAATACCTCCTATCTGTCCGTTTTGCAGGTTCACGGATACTACGTACGTGTTCTATGGACACATCGGACATACCAGTGGTGAGAACAACAGGTTTGCTGCAGCATGCAAGCCTTCGATAGCTCAGCTGGTAGAGCGGAGGACTGTAGAGGAGTGCAGACATCCTTAGGTCGCTGGTTTGATTCCGTCTCAAAGGACTTCTCATTTAATCATAATGATTTTTTGGCATTAGACCACATAATAATTTCATCCCCATGCTTCGTTTTCTGACCCTCTCCAAATGATTAACGGGTCGTCTAGAAATCTTTTATATTAGACGATCAGAGGGGAGAATTTCTGGGACTGTGCAATGTGGACAAGTTCAAAGCGGCCCGTGAAGAGATTTGCATAACTTGGTGCTACTCTTGTCCCCATCGCAGAGCTTGTGTCTCCTGATACAAGGTGTCACTGAAGGAAAGAAATTGTTGTGTAGTATTAATTCAATTCCTTTGAGTAGGAAAAGGAGCAACATATAAAATGGAAAGCCTAATCCTAGCGTGACCACCAGCACAACCGCGGCATATCACCGCTAAAACTGACCGCCATCGATTGGATTCCAACTACTAATAGGTAGGGAATCCTATTGGATTTTTCGATTGCAGACATTGACACCAGAGGGTCTGGACGAGACCATTGAAAACACTAAATGATCAACCAAACCGCACATATCGCCTTTCATTTCTTATCTATATATATTTTTGTCAATTTCGATAAAAATAAGGTAAAAAAATGATGCCTTCATTTCCTGATAATCAGATTAGAATTTCAGAATTTGCCTGTGGATTTATGTGCGTTTCTGCAGCAAATTTGCACCAAAATCCACAATGTCTAACAGTAATTTTTGGTGTGGATTTGACGCTCTTTCTCCGCAGATCACACCGTTCCATTGAAAAGAGTGAAATCCACAGGTAAAACCCCAAACATAATTGACCTGCTATTAAATGTGAAAACCACAGGGCAGGGCAATTTTTGCATGGAAAAAAAATCTGCAAACTGTACATGAGATTAGTGTTACCTCGCTGGTGCTGCACCACACGGGAATCCGGCTGGAAAAACCGCAGGTGGCCTCAGTGTTAGGGCTTGTTCATGTGACCGTATGGCTTTTTCTGTGTTTTGCGGACCGTTTTTCACGGATCCGTTGTTCCGTTTTTTGTTTCCGTTGTGTTTCCGTTTCTGTTCAGTTTTTCCGTATGGCATATACAGTATACATTGATTACATAGAAAACATTGGGCTGGGCATAACATTTTCAATAGATGGTTCCGCAAATAACGGAACGGATACGGAAGACATACGGATGCATTTCCGTATCTTTTCCTTTTTTTGCGGACCCATTGACTTTAATGGAGCCACGGACCGTGATTTGCGGACAAGAATAGGACAAGACTCAAAATCTACTGGAATGAAATTGTGGACATACGGAAACGGAATGCTCACGGAGTACATTACGTTTTATTTGCGGACCCATTGAAATGAATGGTTCCGTATATGGACCGTATGCGGAACGCAAAAAATGTTGGTGTGAACGAGCCTTTAAACAGCATTAAAAAACATGATTATAAGGGCTTATACACACAAACATATTTTTTTGCTTTGTCCGTTCCTTTTTGCGGGCCGTATGTGCATTCACTTCAGGGGAAAGGGGGGGTTTCCATATGTCCACCCAAAAAAAGAACATGTCCTATTATTGTACGCATTACGGACAAGGATAGGACTGTTCTATGTGTCTAGGTAATCAGATGCTGATACCGCATCGTGGAGATGTTATGTGACAGCTGGTAGTCGTGGCCGAGTGGTTAAGGCGATGGACTTGAAATCCATTGGGGGTTCCCCGCGCAGGTTCAAATCCTGCCGACTACGATTTTTATTTACACACAAAACTAAAAAATGGTGATGAAGGTTGCCAGCCATCCAGAAATTTCTGGACAGTCCATAAAATAGGAAACTTTTTTCCTGTACCCATGAAAAAAACTAGATTTCCATAGCCTGTCCTGTCCGTCCTCTCTGTACTTCATATCTCCTAAAGAAGTAAATTCCTACAGAGATTCAGCTCAAGTTCTAAACTCACAGAAAATAGGAGTAAACGCCCAGGGACATAAACAATAAATCACGTAAAGGAAACCCCTAAAATTACATTTTTACTGGATACAATTAAAAAATGAAATATATAAATTCCCAAAACTGACACATATATGTGTACACAATACATCAACATAAGATATGTTTATCCTGAGCCCACACAATGGATTAATGTGTAGGCACAATTACCAAGAGATTAGCACGGGCAATGGAATAATAAACTGCATATGGTATATAGCGTTATATTGCAGAAGACCACGGTTGTGACCATGACTCATGGTTAGTTGATATCAGTCACTGGGTGCCAGGCAGTCCTCAGGGGTAGCAACCAACAAATGGGGTGGGAAAGATATAAAATCCCTAGGGTGACCCTACAAGTATCCCTGTCTGAAAGCGGAGCACCTGCCCCGGTGACTAAACCCTGACAAGTCCTGGATGTCCCTGCTAATATCATCTCTTTCCGAAACGTTTCCCCAGGTGGTGTTATCCACGTGGTTCATCAGGGGAAAGAAACTTGCAGCGAGTATGAGATAAACAGTCTCTAAATCATAAGATCTGTTTGTAGATACACAATCTATGTAGACATCAGGATAAAAAGAGGGTAAGATAGTCGTATACGGAAAAATGCCATTCTCGGCTATGCTGGATATACAGGGTTCCAAGCCCATAAACTTGCTTGAGTCCCATTTTCTACACAGAATTTAGATATATATAACACAGAACAAAAACCAGCAACATAGCTACAGAAAGCACGAGAATGAGATCTGTTCATTGAGACCCAGAGGACCCATGGTGAATCCACTGGGCCTGCTTACACAGAATGTCCCCTCCTCTTGGCGATTTACGCACCAACTCAATCACCTGAAATTGCAAGACTCCAAAATTACCGGAATGATAGTCCCAAACATGTCTTGCTATTGGCTTGTCCTTCCGATTCTTTATGTCACCAATGTGGTCCCCCACCCTCCGACGTATTTCTCTCTTCTTAGTGGACATGGACAGGTGCCCAGATATACAACACCCTGAGTTCTACAATTAGCAAGAGTCTCTCATAAGATAGGTTTTACTGGTAGAGAGACTCTGGATTTCCAAATAAAGGGACAAAACATACAGTCCTGTCCACACCTGAAAGTTCCACAGGGTTTTCTACTAAGCCACATGTCCGTCTGAGAGGGTGCTTTGTAATGACTGTACTAGTCGGTCCCTGACTGATCTATCCAGTTACATTTTAGGGGTTTCCTTTCTGTGATTTAAAGTTCTTATCATCTGTATTCAGGATCATAATGCCCGACAAGTAGAGAGGATGCGGCAGCTCAGTGTTGTAAAGTAACTTGTCCTCTTGTATGATCAGTACAGGCTTTGTGTGCACTAATGGGACAGCGGCCATTTTGTTTCCCCTGATGATTGCCCACCAGACAAAACGAGCCATTGTAAATAATGAAAGGTATTTGAGAATATATTTATAATAAAGTAATATTTAAGTATTTTAATTTTCTTAATTCCTGGACAACCTCTTTAAGTATATGGTAGGGGCAGCGTGAGCCCTGGTGATGATGGAATCTGAAGAGTCTTGTTTTTCTCATACATGGTATTGTCTTCTATAACTACCAAATGGTCTAGCGGTTAGGATTTCTGGTTTTCACCCAGACGGTCCAGGTTTGATTTCTACCATGGGAAGTTGAGTTCTTATGTTTCTTTCCCTCTAAACCTTCTATTGCATCCTGATATCGGTGACGCCTCGCAGTTTTATCACCAGGGTAATACCTCCCATCAGTGCGTTTTGAAAATACCAGTTGTGAGAACAACAGGTTAACTGCATAATGCAAGCCTTCGATAGCTCAGTTGGTAGAGCGGAGGACTGTAGCGGAGCGCAGACATCCTTAGGTCACTGGTTCGATTCCGGTTCGAAGGACTTCTCTTTTAATCATAATGATTTTTTTTTGCATATGACCACATAATAATATCTAGACTTCTAGAATAAGTAGATGGATATGAAATCACAACTTCCTTTTGTATTTTCTATGGAGAATAAATCCCCCTCATTTTCCAAATGCGGCTCTTCTATTCAGGTAATTACGGTACCTCACTTACACACAGCAGATAAAGGATTATCCAGAGGTAAGTTCAGGGACAATGGTGACCTGTCACAGAGTTTACTGCAGTCTATCGTGCCAGCTCTGCTCAGCTTTACTGTATATTATATGGGTGATCAAAGGACCATATGTTTAAATCTACCATGGAGAAAAATAAATAAAAAATAAAAAACAAGAATTCAACTAAAACAGCCAAAAAAAACAAAACAAAACTATGCATAATTAGTATTGACCAGAACCATAAGTTGATCACATTTATGATCCCCTATGATGAACATTGTTAAAAATTGCTTTGCTTGGTTCATTCTGCCGCCCAAAAAACACAATAAAAAGTTAGCAGTTGAACTAACCCCAAAATGGCACCAATAAAGAATACAACTCAATCCCTAAAAACAAGCCCCAAACAGCTGTCGACAGACAATAAAAATGCTCTTGGTGTTTGAGTGAGGTAGCTTTACTTCTCAACTCCCTGATGGATGGTGCCACCTTATTATTTCAGAAGTTTGTTACTTCTTATCTTTGGTTATGGTTTGGTGCTCCCCTCGCCCCTCTATCCACATCTGTGAGGTGAATCTCACGAGTTTTTCACTGTTATTAGGTCTTGTCTGTCAAACACTCAGGTTGTCACTGCTGTTAAATTTGTCCCACTGTCTTCTCCTTTGGGTGTATTGTGAGGTCGAAAGCT
Source organism: Bufo gargarizans (assembly GCF_014858855.1). NCBI lineage: Eukaryota > Metazoa > Chordata > Amphibia > Anura > Bufonidae > Bufo > Bufo gargarizans. Next base: position 202,901 of record NW_025334263.1, read on the forward strand.
GAGAGTTGGTGACAACTACTACAACCACCATATGTCAGTACAGTGACCGGTGTGTAGAGAATTTGATTCTTACATCACACAGTGGAGACTTCATGTGACAGCTGGTAGTCGTGGCCGAGTGGTTAAGGCGATGGACTAGAAATCCATTGGGGTCTCCCCGCGCAGGTTCAAATCCTGCCGACTACGATTGTGTTTTTTTTCTTAAACACAAAACTAAAAAAATGTTTGGTGATTAGAGTTGCCGACAGTCCAGAAATTTCTGAACAGTCAGTGTAAATAGGTAACTTTTTTCCTGTGTCCTTGAAAGAATAATAGATGTGTTCATGATGGTTTTTTTTTTAAGGCTGGTGGTACTTGACTAGAATATTTCAGTGCTAATTATCATTTTTCAGGTCACAGTAAATCCTGGTAATGAGGTGTTATCGGTATATTGAGCTGTAGACATTTATTAATTATAGTTTTTATCATTCATTATGGTTTTCCAATATGTCCGTAAAAAAATGTTGGCTATCCGTTATTTTGGGATAAGTTGTCCAGAAAAAAGAAATATTCTGGACCCTGATGGTGATCCCTGTGTTTAGGAACTGGGTGACCTCAGAGCCAAAGGTTCTTCTAGGTTGAGGTTTGTTGTATCTCTTGGTGTCTGTGCTAGATAGAGCCCCATGTTCCTGAATCCTAGCCTGACCAGCTTCACATGGATGGTATGGCTAAGGACACATAGGACATACCAGTGGTTAGAACAACAGGTGACATGCAGCATACAAGCCTTGGATAGCTCAGCTGGTAGAGCGGAGGACCGTAGAGGACACATAGACATCCTTAGGTCGCTGGCTTGAAGGACTTCTCTTTTAACAATATTTATAATGTATTAGACTACATAATAATTTTTAGAATAAGTAGATGTATATGAAATCATAATTATATGTTATTATAAGGAGTAGAGATCCCCCTCCCTTCTTAATGCGGCTCTTCTATTCAGATAATTACGGTGCCTTATACAGTGCAAAATTCTCTTTCTCTGGACACTTTCCTTGTTAGCAGGGCATGGATTGTGTTGGGAGAAGAGTATGACTTCTATGTCTCCTATAACAGGTTTTTCAGGTCTCCATGTTACCATAGACTATATTATTCTGCCTATTGTGGGCAATGGAGACTCTATTCTTATATGATATCACACTCCAGTCACATACAGAGCTGAAATCACAATTCTGCTGTTATATCACACTCCGGTCACAGACAGAGCTGCAGTCACAATTCTGCTGTTACATCATGAACACTTGCAGTCTCACATGTTCTCACTTCCTGTCCCTGTGCATTGAGGGAGGTGTCGTTTTCTCTACCGCAGTGGACTGCACATTGTGTAAAGACTACATATCCCACAATGCAGCAGAAGCAGAGCGAGCGCAGTGCAGTCCCTGAACCAGCAGGGGGTGGTGCACAGAGTAATGATGGACAGTTGGAGAGGCAGCAAGTAAGTGATGGCAGGAGGAGAGCGCTCAGAGGTGGAGGATGGTATTCTCAAATTTTTAGACGATTTGCTGCAGTCAGCATTTCCATCAGGGCTCCTGCCCAATGTACACATTGGTCATCTGCATGAAGATGTCTGCAATTCTTCTCTCCACACTTGCTTGTAGTGACACAGGGACACAGGGAGAGTACGGTAAACCTGGTAATGCTCATTGTGGCCATCATGATGGGTGTCTGTGTCTAGTGTTGAGCGAACTTGTGTTTCAAGTTCGGCGTACAAAGTTCAGGTTTGGATTATCTAAGAATTCCGTTATGGATTCTGCTACCATGGACCATAAGTTATAACCTGTACCTGAACTTTGTACTCCAAACTTGAAACAGAAGTTCGCTCAACACTAGTCACAGACACCCATCATGGCGGCCACGATGAGCATTATCAGGTTTACCGTACTGTCCCTGGTTTTATATCTCGTCTTCTATAGAGACACCATGTTTTCCTTTTCCCCCTTGACCTCAAGGTGCTGATGGTCCAGCATGGGGCTTACAGAAAGCTCTGTCTGCCATGGAAACTATTCAGCTCTAGAGATGGCCAGTTCGCAGTGTTCGCCCGCAAACACATGTGATCTGACATATTAACTGACAAGTCCGGTGAGGCACAGGTAAGTCCTTACCTGTGCCTGTGCGCGAGCCGGTCTGAAATGAAATGCGGTCTCCGGGAGCAGGCAGTTCCGAAGACGGCCTCCGGGGGCCATTTTTGGAACGGCCTTCTTCCGGAGACCGCATTTTATTTCAGACTACTACTGTTTGGAGTTAGTCTCGCCATTTTTTTATTGTGTTTCTTTTAGGTCAGATTTCTATTATAGTATTAATATTTCTGTATTCATATTCATTCTGCTACGTTCATAGAAACGATGCAAAGGTGAAACCTTCATTTAGGCCTAGGGGGGATAGACTTTTTAATCGATAGATCTATTTGGTCTCTTCTTGCTGTAACTTTCTATCTAAATTCCCTTGTCTAGGACCAGGCCTTATTTTTGAGATTCCCCAGATTTTGAGGCTATCACTTTTCCCACTATGTACTGCCTTTATATGTCTGGATAATGATGTATCTGCTTATAAATTGATGTCACTGAGATGTTTAGAAATGCGTCTCCGAAGTTCTTGTATAATTTTCCCCACGTACAATTTTTGGCATGCGCATTGGATGGCATACACTACTCCTGTTGTTTTACAGTTGATATATTGTGTAATTTTATATTTTTTCCTATCTACTGGGTTTTCAAATTCATCACAGGCTTGCATTTTACTGCAGAATTGGCAGTTGCCACATGGATATGACCCTTTTGTGGTTAGCCATGTTGTTTTTTGTCTCTGTTGACTGTTCCATTGGAAATCGCTATGCACTAATTGTTCCCTCAAGTTTTTTCCTCTCCTATATGTTATCGTGGGATAGTCAGTAATAATATTCTTCAGGTCCTCATCCAACCTCAGAATATTCCAATGCTTCTCCAGGATATTACTGACTTCACTGTGTTTTATGTCAAACGTACCTATACAACGCACAATTTTTTCTGTGGTTGGTTTTTCATGATTTTGTAATAATTCACTTCTTTCTCTTACTTTTGCTTTTCGGTATGTTTTATGCAATACCTTTTTTGGATATTCACGTTCTAGGAACTTTTGGTACAATATTTTACTCTCACAATCAAAGGCTACTTCAGTTGAGCAGTTCCTTCTTGCTCTAAGATACTGGCCTACTGGGATTCCTCTTTTAAGAGGTTGTGGATGGTAACTTGACCAGTGTAGGAGACTGTTAGTCGACGTTGGCTTTCTGTAAATTTCAGTTGATATACTCCCATCTTCTTGTAGAGTGAGTGATACATCTAGGAAGTTTAGTTTACTTTTCTCTATTTCAGCTGTAAATTTTATTCCTATTGTGTTATCATTGAGATTCTTCACAAATTTGTAAAATTTGTTTACTGTGCCATCCCAGAGTATTAGAACGTCGTCGATATAACGACCCCAATATGTGATGTGCTTGGTGAATTGACTGCTTGTGTCTGTAAATACTATCCTGTCTTCCCACCACCCTAAAAAAAGATTGGCGAAATTTGGTGCATATATCGTACCCATAGCGGTACCAGTGATCTGTAAATAATATTGTCCATCAAAAATAATATATATTTCACCGCAGATCACGCTGTTCCATTGAAACGAGTAAAACCCCAAACATAACATTATTTTTTCATTGTTTTAACTTTAAAAAAAAAAAACTTTTGCAAAAATAAAAAAAAGGTTAATAAATGATTAAAGTTGAGCAAACACCTGGATGTTCGGGTTCGAGAAGTTCGGCCGAACTTCCCGGAAATGTTCGGGTTCGGGATCCAAACTCGACCCGAACTTCGCCCCGAACCCGAACCCCATTGAAGTCAATGGGGATCCGAACTTTTCGGCACTAAAAAGGCTGTAAAATAGCCCAGGAAAGGGCTAGAGGGCTGCAAAAGGCAGCAAAATGTAGGTGAATCCCCTGCAAACAAATGTGGATAGGAAAATGAATTAAAATAAAAATTTAATAAATTAAAATTAACCAATATCAATTGGAGAGAGGTCTCATGGCAGAGAATCAGGCTTCATGTCACCCACCACTGGAACAGGCCACTGTCAGATATTTAGGCCCCGGCACCCAGACAGAGGAGAGAAGTCCTATTGCAGAGAATCAGGCTTCATGTCATAGCAGAAAATCAGGCTTCACGTCACCCACCAATAGAACAGGCCATTGTCAGATATTTAGGCCCCGGCACTCAGACAGAGGAGAGAGGTCCCATAGCAGAGAATCAGGCTTCATGTCATAGCAGACAATCAGGCTTCATGTCACCCACCACTGGAACAGGCCATTGTCAAATATTTTTAGGCCCCGGCACCCAGACAGAAGAGAGAGGTTCCATAGCAGAGATTCAGGCTTTATGTCATAGCAGACAATCAGGCTTCAAGTCATAGCAGAGAATCAGGCTTCATGTCATAGCAGAGAATCAGGCTTCACGTCACCCACCACTGGAACAGGCCATTGTCAGATATTTAGGCCCCAGCACCCAGACAGGGGAGAGAGGTCCCATTGCAGAGAATCAGGCTTCATGGCATAGCAGAGAATCAGGCTTCACGTCACCCACCACTGGAACAGGCCATTGTCAGATATTTAGGCCCCGGCACCCAGACAGAGGAGAGAGGTCCCATTGCAGAGAATCAGGCTTCATGGCATAGCAGAGAATCAGGCTTCACGTCACCCACCACTGGAACAGGCCATTGTCAGATAATTAGGCCCCGGCACCCAGACAGAGGAGAGAGGTCCCATAGCAGAGATTCAGGCTTCATGTCATAGCAGAGAATCAGGCTTCATATCATAGCAGAGAATCTGGCTTTATGTCATAGCAGAGAATCAGGCTTCACGTCACCCAACACTGGAACAGGACATTGTAAGATATTTAGGCCCCGGCACCCAGACAGAGGAGAGAGGTCCCATAGCAGAGAATCAGGCTTCATGTCATAGCAGAGAATCAGGCTTCATGTCATAGCAGAGAATCAGGCTTCATGTCATAGCAGAGAATCTGTCACGGAAGGTGTACAGGAAACTAGAAGACACAAAATGAATATCCGACTTACTGGATCCAAAACTAAGGAACAAAAGGGAGAGCCCTGCATCAGACCTGGCTTTCTCCCTGACTGCTCAGCCTATGCGAAAATCCCAATGTTAGATGATCGCATATCCTCGTACCTCGACTTTATAACACCTGAACACCCTATAATAGTGAGGGGACATGGCCACTGGCTCCCTACACTTGATACGGAGGGAGTCAGGGTCACCTGGGATCCAGCAAACAGAAAAACACAAATGAATGAACAAAACTTATATGTAGAAGACTCAGAAGTAGGATCAGCATGCACACACTCCAGGAAGGAATATAAACCGCAAAGTGAAGCAGTCTGGGAAGGGATTTAAAGGGGTGCAATCAGTGCAACTACATGACAGCTGAGAGAGGCTAACGAGATGAGAAAATAAAAGCAAAACAAAGGGAAGCTCAAGGAAGAGGTTCTGAAAGGCCTCTGTCAGAGCTTCTCAGATGTCTGGTGGTGACAGTACCCCTCCTTCTACGAGTGGACTCCGGACACTTAGAGCCCACCTTCTCAGGATGGGACCTATGGAAATCCCTGATGAGACGAGTGGCCTTAATGTCCGTCACTGGGACCCACATCATCTCCTCAGGACCATAACCCTCCCAATGAACGAGGTACTGGAGAGAACCGCGGACAACACGAGAATCCACAATCCTAGAGACCTGAAATTTAAGATTACCATCAACCACAATCGGAGGAGGAGGCAAAGACGAGGGTACAATGGGTTGGACATAAGGTTTTATTAAGGACTTATGAAAAACATTATGGATCTTCCAAGTCTGAGGAAGATCAAGACGGTAGGCAACAGGATTGATGACGGACAAGATTTTGTAAGGCCCAATAAACTTAGGACCCAACTTCCAGGAGGGAACCTTCAATTTGATATTCTTAGTAGACAACCACACCAGATCACCAACATTCAGGTCCGGACCAGGCACACGTCTCTTATCCGCCACACGCTTATATCTCTCACTCATGCTCTTTAGATTATCCTGAATCTTTTGCCAAATAGATGACAACGACGAGGAGAATCTGTCCTCATCAGGTAAACCAGAAGACCTCTCTCCAGAGAATGTCCCAAACTGCGGATGAAACCCATATGCACCAAAAAATGGTGACTTATCAGAGGACTCCTGACGACGGTTATTTAAAGCAAACTCAGCAAGGGATAAAAAAGAACACCAATACTCCTGATTCTCCGCCACAAAACAGCGCAGATATGTCTCCAGATTCTGATTGACGCGCTCTGTCTGGCCATTCGACTGCGGGTGGAAAGCAGAAGAGAATGACAACCGAACCCCCAAGCGAGAACAGAAAGCCTTCCAGAATCTGGAAACAAACTGCGTGCCCCTATCAGAGACTATGTCTGAAGGAATACCATGCAATTTGACAATGTGATCAATAAATGCCTGCGCCAGCGTCTTAGCATTGGGCAAGCCAGGAAAAGGGATGAAATGCACCATTTTGCTAAAACGGTCCACCACCACCAGAATCACAGTCTTCCCCGAGGAACGAGGCAGGTCCGTAATGAAGTCCATGGACAGATGTGTCCAAGGACAGGAAGGAATGGGTAAGGGAAGGAGAGGACCTGATGGCCGTGAATGAGGGACTTTGGCACGAGCGCAGGTCTCGCAGGCTGCCACAAAACCCTCAACCGACTTACGAAGCGCCGGCCACCAGAATCTCCGAGCGATGAGATCCACTGTGGCTCTTGCCCCCGGGTGCCCAGCAAGGACAGTATTGTGGTGTTCCTTAAAAATCTTGTGTCTTAAAGCGAGAGGCACAAACAACCTCCCAGGAGGACAAAGATCAGGAGCCTCTGACTGGGCTACCTGAACCTCTGCCTCCAATTCAGGATAAAGAGCAGACACCACCACACCTTCAGCCAAAATGGGACCCGGGTCTTCAAAATTCCCACCTCCCGGAAAACAACGTGACAGGGCATCCGCCTTCACATTCTTAACCCCAGGGCGGAACGTGACAACAAAATTGAACCTGGAAAAGAACAAAGACCATCGGGCCTGTCTCGGGTTCAGACGCTTGGCTAACTTCAAGTAGGCCAGATTCTTATGGTCAGTAAACACGGTAATAGGGTGTCTGGCTCCCTCTAGCCAATGGCGCCATTCCTCAAAAGCCAACTTGATGGCCAACAACTCCCTATCTCCCACATCGTAATTTCTCTCTGCGGAGGAGAGTTTCGTCGAGAAAAAGGCACACGGTCGCCATTTGGCAGGAGAGGGACCCTGAGACAAGACCGCACCCACACCCACCTCAGAAGCATCAACCTCAACTATAAAGGGTAGAGAAATATCAGGTTGTACCAAGATGGGAGCGGAAGCAAAACTCTCCTTGATATTAGAAAAGGCCTTACGCGCCTCTACCGACCAGGAGGAAAAATCTACCCCCTTTCTAGTCATATCAGTGAGTGGTTTAATTCAAGATATAGGAATAATTCAAAATAAACTTCCTGTAATAATTGGCAAAGCCCAAAAAACGCATCAGCGCCTTCTGATTCTCAGGAAGCTCCCACTCAAGCACAGCGCGGACCTTCTCGGGGTCCATGCGAAAACCAGAAGCGGAGAGAAGAAACCCCAGAAATTGAATTTCTGGAACCGCAAACACACATTTTTCCAGTTTAGCGTACAATTTATTCTCCCGAAGGATGAGCAAGACCTGATGTAAGTGTTCTTTATGAGTTTTGAAATCAGGAGAAAAAATCTAAATGTCATCTAGATACACTAATACAAATTTCCCCATTAAATGATAAAAAATGCTGTTCACAAAATGCTGAAAGACGGCTGGAGCATTCATCAAACCAAAAGGCATAACCAAATTCTCAAAATGGCCCTCAGGGGTATTGAAGGCCGTCTTCCATTCGTCTCCTTCTCTGACCCTGACCAGGTTGTATGCCCCTCTTAGATCCAACTTGGAAAAAACTTTAGCCCCAACAATCTGGTTAAACAGGTCCGGGATCAGAGGAAGCGGATAAGGGTCACGAATTGTGATACTGTTCAGCTCCCTGAAATCCAGACATGGTCTTAAAGAACCATCTTTTTTCTTAACAAAGAAAAAAACAGCGGCAACAGGTGACTTCGAGGGTCGTATGTGTCCCTTTCTCAGACTCTCAGAGATATTAGCACGCATAGCGACCCTTTCAGGTTGGGAGAGATTGTATAAACAAGATTTAGGCAACTTGGCGCCTGGGGTGAGATTAATAGGGCAATCATACTCCCTGTGCGGGGGCAAGTCCTGAACACCACTCTCAGAGAAGACATCCGAAAATTCAGAGAGAAAAGATGGTACAGTCTTAGTAGAAACCTCAGAAACAGATGTCGTGAGGCAATTCTCTCTGCAAAAGTCACTCCAACCATTTATTTGCCTCACTTGCCAATCAATGGTGGGGTTATGTTTAGTGAGCCAGGGTAGCCCCAACACAAGAGGAGTAGGCAACCCGCTAAGGACGAAACATGACACATCCTCAACATGAGCATCACTCACAATTAGAGTTGAGCGAACACCTGGATGTTCGGGTTCGAGAAGTTCGGCCGAACATCCCGGAAATGTTCGGGTTCGGGATCCGAACCCGATCCGAACTTCGTCCCGAACCCGAACCCCATTGAAGTCAATGGGGACCCGAACTTTTCGGCACTAAAAAGGCTGTAAAACAGCCCAGGAAAGAGCTAGAGGGCTGCAAAAGGCAGCAACATGTAGGTAAATCCCCTGCAAACAAATGTGGATAGGGAAATGAATTAAAATAAAAATTAAATAAATAAAAATTAACCAAAATCAATTGGAGAGAGGTTCCATAGCAGAGAATCTGGCTTCCCGTCACCCACCACTGGAACAGTCCATTCTCAGATATTTAGGCCCCGGCACCCAGGCAGAGGAGAGAGGTCCCGTAACAGAGAATCTGTCTTCATGTCAGCAGAGAATTAGTCTGCATGTCATAGCAGAGAATGAGGCTTCACGTCAGCCACCACTGCAACAGTCCATTGGCATATATTTAGGCCCAGCACACACACAGGCAGAGGAGAGAGGTCCCGTAACAGACAATCTGGCTTCATGTCAGCAGAGAATCAGTCTGCATGTCATAGCAGAGAATCAGGCTTCACGTCAGCCACCACTGCAACAGTCCATTGTCATAAATTTAGGCCCAGCACCCAGGCAGAGGAGAGAGGTCCCGTAACAGAGAATCTGGCTTCATGTCAGCAGAGAATCAGTCTTCATATCATAGCAGAGAATCAGGCTTCACGTCACCCACCACTGTAAGAGTCAATTTTCATAAATTTAGGCCCAGAACCCAGGCAGAGGAGAAAGGTCCCGTAACAGACAATCTGGCTTCATGTCAGCAGAGAATCAGTCTTCATATCATAGCAGAGAATCAGGCTTCACGTCACCCACCACTGTAAGAGTCAATTTTCATAAATTTAGGCCCAGAACCCAGGTAGAGGAGAAAGGTCCCGTAACAGACAATCTGGCTTCATGACAGCAGAGAATCAGTCTGCATGTCATAGCAGAGAATCAGGCTTCACGTCAGCCACCACTGCAACAGTCCATTGTCATAAATTTAGGCCCAGCACCCAGGCAGAGGAGAGAGGTCCCGTAAAAGAGGATCTGGCTTCATGTCAGCAGAGAATCAGTCTGCATGTCATAGCAGAGAATCAGGCTTCACGTCAGCCACCACTGCAACAGTCCATTGTCATAAATTTAGGCCCAGCACCCAGGCAGAGGAGAGAGGTCCCGTAACAGAGGATCTGGCTTCATGTCAGCAGAGAATCAGTCTGCATGTCATAGCAGAGAATCAGGCTTCACGTCAGCCACCACTGCAACAGTCCATTGTCATAAATTTAGGCCCAGCACCCAGGCAGAGGAGAGAGGTCCCGTAACAGACAATCTGGCTTCATGTCAGCAGAGAATTAGTCTGCATGTCATAGCAGAGAATCAGGCTTCATGTCAGCCACCACTGCAACAGTCCATTGGCATATATTTAGGCCTAGCACACAGGCAGAGGAGAGGTTCATTCAACTTTGGGTAGCATCGCAATATAATGGTAAAATGAAAATAAAAATAGGATTGAATGAGGAAGTGCCCTGGAGTCCAATAATATATGGTTATGGGGAGGTAGTTAATGTCTAATCTGGACAAGGGACGGACAGGTCCTGTGGGATCCATGCCTGGTTCATTTTTATGAACGTCAGCTTGTCCACATTGGCTGTAGACAGGCGGCTGCGTTTGTCTGTAATGACGCCCCCTGCCGTGCTGAATACACGTTCAGACAAAACGCTGGCTGCCGGGCAGGCCAGCACCTCCAAGGCATAAAAGGCTAGCTCTGGCCACGTGGACAATTTAGAGACCCAGAAGTTGAATGGGGCCGAACCATCAGTCAGTACGTGGAGGGGTGTGCACACGTACTGTTCCACCATGTTAGTGAAATGTTGCCTCCTGCTAACACGTTGCGTATCAGGTGGTGGTGCAGTTAGCTGTGGCGTGTTGACAAAAGTTTTCCACATCTCTGCCATGCTAACCCTGCCCTCAGAGGAGCTGGCCGTGACACAGCTGCCTTGGCGACCTCTTGCTCCTCCTCTGCCTTGGCCTTGGGCTTCCACTTGTTCCCCTGTGACATTTGGGAATGCTCTCAGTAGCGCGTCTACCAACGTGCGCTTGTACTCGCGCATCTTCCTATCACGCTCCAGTGCAGGAAGTAAGGTGGGCACATTGTCTTTGTAGCGTGGATCCAGCAGGGTGGCAACCCAGTAGTCCGCACAGGTTAAAATGTGGGCAACTCTGCTGTCGTTGCGCAGGCACTGCAGCATGTAGTCGCTCATGTGTGCCAGGCTGCCCAGGGGTAAGGACAAGCTGTCCTCTGTGGGAGGCGTATCGTCATCGTCCTGCCTTTCCCCCCAGCCACGCACCAGTGATGGACCCGAGCTGCGTTGGGTGCCACCCCGCTGTGACCATGCTTCATCCTCATCCTCCTCCACCTCCTCCTCATCCTCGTCCTCCTCGTCCTCCAGTAGTGGGCCCTGGCTGGCCACATTTGTACCTGGCCTCTGCTGTTGCAAAAAACCTCCCTCTGAGTCACTTCGAAGAGACTGGCCTGAAAGTGCTAAAAATGACCCCTCTTCCTCATCCTCCTCCTCCTCCTCCTGGGCCACCTCCTGTTCCATCATCGCCCTAAGTGTTTTCTCAAGGAGACATAGAAGTGGTATTGTAACGCTGATAACGGTGTCATCGCCACTGGCCATGTTGGTGGAGTACTCGAAACAGCGCAACAGGGCACACAGGTCTCGCATGGAGGCCCAGTCATTGGTGGTGAAGTGGTGCTGTTCTGTAGTGCGACTGACCCGTGCGTGCTGCAGCTGAAACTCCACTATGGCCTGCTGCTGCTCGCACAGTCTGTCCAGCATGTGCAAGGTGGAGTTCCACCTGGTGGGCACGTCGCATATGAGGCGGTGAGCGGGAAGGCCGAAGTTACGCTGTAGCGCAGACAGGCGAGCAGCGGCAGGATGTGAACGCCGGAAGCGCGAACAGACGGCCCGCACTTTATGCAGCAGCTCTGACATGTCGGGGTAGTTGTGAATGAACTTCTGCACCACCAAATTCAGCACATGCGCCAAGCAAGGGATGTGCGTCAAATTGGCTAGTCCCAGAGCTGCAACGAGATTTCGCCCATTATCACACACCACCAGGCCGGGCTTGAGGCTCACCGGCAGCAACCACTCGTCGGTCTGTTGTTCAATACCCCGCCACAACTCCTGTGCGGTGTGGGGCCTGTCCCCCAAACATATGAGTTTCAGAATGGCCTGCTGACGTTTACCCCGGGCTGTGCTGAAGTTGGTGGTGAAGGTGTGTGGCTGACTGGATGAGCAGGTGGAAGAAGAGGAGGAGGAAGCCGAGAAGGAGGAGGTGGCAACAGGAGGCAAAGAATGTTGCCCTGCGATCCTTGGCGGCGGCAGGACGTGCGCCAAACAGCTCTCCGCCTGGGGCCCAGCTGCCACTACATTTACCCAGTGTGCAGTTAGGGAGATATAGCGTCCCTGGCCGTGCTTACTGGTCCACGTATCTGTGGTTAGGTGGACCTTGCTACAGATGGCGTTGCGCAGTGCACACTTGATTTTATCGGATACTTGGTTGTGCAGGGAAGGCACGGCTCTCTTGGAGAAGTAGTGCCGGCTGGGAACAACATACTGTGGGACAGCAAGCGACATGAGCTGTTTGAAGCTGTCTGTGTCCACCAGCCTAAATGACAGCATTTCATAGGCCAGTAGTTTAGAAATGCTGGCATTCAGGGCCAGGGATCGAGGGTGGCTAGGTGGGAATTTACGCTTTCTATCAAATGTTTGTGAGATGGAGAGCTGAACGCTGGCGTGTGACATGGTTGAGACGCTTGGTGACGGAGGTGGTGGTGGTGGTGTTGGTGGTACATCCCCTGTTTGCTGGGCGGCAGGTGCCAACGTTCCTCCAGAGGCGGAGGAAGAGGCCGAGGCGGCAGCAGCAGAATAGGCCGAGGCGGCAGCAGCAGAAGAGGTAGCAGGGGGAGCCTGAGTGACTTCCTTGGTTTTAAGGTGTTTACTCCACTGCAGTTCATGCTTTGCATGCAGGTGCCTGGTCATGCAGGTTGTGCTCAGGTTCAGAACGTTAATGCCTCGCTTCAGGCTCTGATGGCACAGCGTGCAAACCACTCGGGTCTTGTCGTCAGCACATTGTTTGAAGAAGTGCCATGCCAGGGAACTCCTTGAAGCTGCCTTTGGGGTGCTCGGTCCCAGATGGCGGCGGTCAGTAGCAGGCGGAGTCTCTTGGCGGCGGGTGTTCTGCTTTTGCCCACTGCTCCCTCTTTTGCTACGCTGTTGGCTCGGTCTCACCACTGCCTCTTCCTCCGAACTGTGAAAGTCAGTGGCACGACCTTCATTCCATGTGGGGTCTAGGACCTCATCGTCCCCTGCATCGTCTTCCACCCAGTCTTGATCCCTGACCTCCTGTTCAGTCTGCACACTGCAGAAAGACGCAGCAGTTGGCACCTGTGTTTCGTCATCATCAGAGACATGCTGAGGTGGTATTCCCATGTCCTCATCATCAGGAAACATAAGTGGTTGTGCGTCAGTGCATTCTATGTCTTTCACCGCTGGGGAAGGGCTAGGTGGATGCCCTTGGGAAACCCTGCCAGCGGAGTCTTCAAACAGCATAAGAGACTGCTGCATAACTTGAGGCTGAGACAGTTTCCCTGGTATGCATGGGGGTGATGTGACAGACTGATGGGGTTGGTTTTCAGGCGCCATCTGTGCGCTTTCTGCAGAAGACTGGGTGGGAGATAATGTGAACGTGCTGGATCCACTGTCGGCCACCCAATTGACTAATGCCTGTACCTGCTCAGGCCTTACCATCCTTAGAACGGCATTGGGCCCCACCATATATCGCTGTAAATTCTGGCGGCTACTGGGACCTGAGGTAGTTGGTACACTAGGACGTGTGGATGTGGCAGAACGGCCACGTCCTCTCCCAGCACCAGAGGGTCCACTAACACCACCACGACCATGTCCACGTCCGCGTCCCTTACTAGATGTTTTTCTCATTGTTATGGTTCACCACAACAACAAATATATTATTTGGCCCAATGTATTGTATTCAAATTCAGCGGGATATAAATTTGAGGCCTAGTATTTAGGCGCTGGGTGACCGGTATGGATTTAGTGACAGAATTAGACTTGGAAATGCACAGAAGCGTGTGTGTGAAGTTATTCTGAATGACCCTAATGTGCACCTTGAATATTATATACCCTTTTTGGGATAGATTTCAAATAGCTCTGATATAGCAGGAACCACTAAATTATGAAATTGCTAAATTGGGAATTGTACTTCAACCCAGAACAAAAAATGTGCTTTGACGGACACTAAATATCTTGCCCAGCAACAACAGTACAGCGGTAACGAGAGATTTAGAGGGATTTAAATTTGAGGCCTAGTATTTAGGCGCTGGGTGACAGGTATGGGTTTAGTGACAGAATTAGACTTGGAAATACACAGTAGCGGGTGTGTGTGAAGTTATTCTGAATGACCCAATGTGCACCTTCAATATTATATACCCTTTTTGGGATAGATTTCAAATAGCTCTGATATAGCAGGAAACCACTAAATTATGAAATTGCTAAATTGGGAATTGTACTTCAACCCAGAACAAAAAATGTGCTTTGACGGACACTAAATATCTTGCCCAGCAACAACAGTACAGCGGTAACGAGAGATTTAGCGGGATATAAATTTGAGGCCTAGTATTTAGGCGCTGGGTCACCGGTATGGATTTAGTGACAGAATTAGACTTGGAAATGCACAGAAGCGTGTGTGTGAAGTTATTCTGAATGACCCTATGTGCACCTTCAATATTATATACCCTTTTAGGGATAGATTTCAAATAGCTCTGATATAGCAGAAACCACTAAATTATGAAATTGCTAAATTGGGAATTGTACTTCAACCCAGAACAAAAAATGTGCTTTGACGGACACTAAATATCTTGCCCAGCAACAACAGTACAGCGGTGGGTAACGAGAGATTTAGAGGGATTTAAATTTGAGGCCTAGTATTTAGGCGCTGGGTCACCGGTATGGATTTAGTGACAGAATTAGACTTGGAAATGCACAGAAGCGTGTGTGTGAAGTTATTCTGAATGACCCTATGTGCACCTTCAATATTATATACCCTTTTAGGGATAGATTTCAAATAGCTCTGATATAGCAGAAACCACTAAATTATGAAATTGCTAAATTGGGAATTGTACTTCAACCCAGAACAAAAAATGTGCTTTGACGGACACTAAATATCTTGCCCAGCAACAACAGTACAGCGGTGGGTAACGAGAGATTTAGAGGGATTTAAATTTGAGGCCTAGTATTTAGGCGCTGGGTCACCGGTATGGATTTAGTGACAGAATTAGACTTGGAAATGCACAGAAGCGTGTGTGTGAAGTTATTCTGAATGACCCTATGTGCACCTTCAATATTATATACCCTTTTAGGGATAGATTTCAAATAGCTCTGATATAGCAGAAACCACTAAATTATGAAATTGCTAAATTGGGAATTGTACTTCAACCCAGAACAAAAAATGTGCTTTGACGGACACTAAATATCTTGCCCAGCAACAACAGTACAGCGGTGGGTAACGAGAGATTTAGAGGGATTTAAATTTGAGGCCTAGTATTTAGGCGCTGGGTCACCGGTATGGATTTAGTGACAGAATTAGACTTGGAAATGCACAGAAGCGTGTGTGTGAAGTTATTCTGAATGACCCTATGTGCACCTTCAATATTATATACCCTTTTAGGGATAGATTTCAAATAGCTCTGATATAGCAGAAACCACTAAATTATGAAATTGCTAAATTGGGAATTGTACTTCAACCCAGAACAAAAAATGTGCTTTGACGGACACTAAATATCTTGCCCAGCAACAACAGTACAGCGGTGGGTAACGAGAGATTTAGAGGGATTTAAATTTGAGGCCTAGTATTTAGGCGCTGGGTGACAGGTATGGGTTTAGTGACAGAATTAGACTTGGAAATACACAGTAGCGGGTGTGTGTGAAGTTATTCTGAATGACCCAATGTGCACCTTCAATATTATATACCCTTTTAGGGATAGATTCCAAATAGCTCTGATATAGCAGGAACCACTAAATTATGAAATTGCTAAATTGGGAATTGTACTTCAACCCAGAACAAAAAATGTGCTTTGACGGACACTAAATATCTTGCCCAGCAACAACAGTACAGCGGTAACGAGAGATTTAGAGGGATTTAAATTTGAGGCCTAGTATTTAGGCGCTGGGTGACAGGTATGGGTTTAGTGACAGAATTAGACTTGGAAATACACAGTAGCGGGTGTGTGTGAAGTTATTCTGAATGACCCAATGTGCACCTTCAATATTATATACCCTTTTTGGGATAGATTTCAAATAGCTCTGATATAGCAGGAACCACTAAATTATGAAATTGCTAAATTGGGAATTGTATTTCAACCCAGAACAAGAAATGTGCTTGAACGGACACTAAATAACTCGCCCAGCTACAGCACTAGGGACAGATTTAGCTGGATATAAAT
Source organism: Bufo gargarizans (assembly GCF_014858855.1). Classification (NCBI taxonomy): domain Eukaryota; kingdom Metazoa; phylum Chordata; class Amphibia; order Anura; family Bufonidae; genus Bufo; species Bufo gargarizans. The sequence continues at coordinate 219,129 of NW_025334263.1, forward strand.
TTGAGGCCTAGTATTTAGGCGCTGGGTGACCGGTATGGATTTAGTGACAGAATTAGACTGGGATATGGCCAAAAAATAAACAGACTATTGCTGGTTAAATGCACTTGGTGTGACAGCTTCACCCTGATGTAGGCTTTAGCCAAAAAACAACCACACCATTGAGGGTTAAATGCACTTGGTGACAGGCGCAGCTTGCCCCTGATTTTGTATATGGCCAAAAAATGAACAGACTATTGCTGGTTAAATGCACTTGGTGTGACAGCTTCACCCTGATGTAGGCTTTAGCCAAAAAACAACCACACCATTGAGGGTTAAATGCACTTGGTGACAGGCGCAGCTTGCCCCTGATTTTGTATATGGCCAAAAAATGAACAGACTATTGCTGGTTAAATGCACTTGGTGTCACAGCTTCACCCTGATGTAGGCTTTAGCCAAAAAACAACCACACCATTGAGGGTTAAATGCACTTGGTGACAGGCGCAGCTTGCCCCTGATTTTGTATATGGCCAAAAAATGAACAGACTATTGCTGGTTAAATGCACTTGGTGTGACAGCTTCACCCTGATGTAGGCTTTAGCCAAAAAACAACCACACCATTGAGGGTTAAATGCACTTGGTCGCAGCTTGTGCTGGCGCACCACAAGACACAAAATGGCCGCCGATCACCCCAGAAAAATGAGACTGACAAACGGTCTGTGCAGCCTAAAAACAGTGAGCAATTGAGGATCAGCAGCTCAATGATCCACAGCTGCAGATCGATCAGTTAATCAAGTCCTTTGGAGGAGTTAATCTGCCTAATCTCGCCCTACTGTCGCAGCCGCAACCTCTCCCTACGCTAATCAGAGCAGAGTGACGGGCGGCGCTATGTGACTCCAGCTTAAATAGAGGCTGGGTCACATGGTGCTCTGGCCAATCACAGCCATGCCAATAGTAGGCATGGCTGTGATGGCCTCTTGGGGCAAGTAGTATGACGCTTGTTGATTGGCTGCTTTGCAGCCTTTCAAAAAGCGCCAAGAAAGCGTCACAAAAGCGCCAAGAAAGCGACGAACACCGAACCCGGACTTTTACGAAAATGTCCGGGTTCGGGTCCGTGTCACGGACACCCCAAAATTCGGTACGAACCCGAACTATACAGTTCGAGTTCGCTCATCCCTACTCACAATCAAACGAATATTGTGAACTATGCCCTTTAACGATTTCTGAGAAAGTGGAGCGGAATCAATAGCAAAAACAGGTATATCCTTTCCCAAAGTGCATACCTGGAAAGCATGAGTTATGGCAAATTGATTATCAATAAGATTGACAGCTGCTCCACTATCTACAAAAATCTCACAAAAAATGTTCTTGCTCTCTAGCGCCACCCTGGCAGGTAGGACAAAACGGGAATTACAAGCAAACGGAAAACCTTCAATTTCCGCATCAACCTTGCCAATGGTAACAGATGGAACATTTTTAAAGGATTTTTTTCTTTTAGTTTCTTTATTACTCTCAAAAGACTGTCTGAATCTCCTAGAGGGACAAACATTTGCCAAATGATTTATACCCCCACAACAGAAACAAACCTTCCTATGAGGACTGAATCTTCCACTGTCAGAGGCAATCAAACTGAGCTGCACGGGCTCCTGCTCAGAAGGGATTGAGAGCGACTGAGACCCCTGTGCACTGAATAAGACCGCCGCACTGTCCTGGGTCTGAGTATGACAGGAAGGAGTAATCTCTCCTCTCTCTCTAAGACGCCTGTCAATACGAACGGCCCGAGACATGGCAGAGTCCAAGGAAGTAGGTCTCTCATGAAAGGCAAATGCATATTTCAATCCCTCTGAAAGACCATGGCAAAATTGATTTCGGAGTGCAGCATCATTCCAACCAGTATCAGCTGCCCAACTCCGAAATTCTGAGCAGTATATCTCTGCGGATTGTTTACCCTGACATAAAAGACGTAGTCTAGACTCAGCCAGAGCAATACGATCCGGATCATCATATATCTGACCCAGGGCTAAAAAGATTTCATCCACTGAACAAAGGGGCCGTGCCCCCACCGGCAGCGAAAAGGCCCAGGACTGAGCGTTATCCCTCAGCAGCGAGGTGATGATACCCACCCTCCGTTCCTCATCACCAGAGGAATGGGGAAGTAGGCGAAAATGGAGTTTGCAAGCCTCTCTAAAACGAACAAAATTCTCACTACCCCCGGAGAACGTATCCGGGAGCGAGATCTTAGGCTCAGAACAAACTCCATGAACGCGAGCTGAACCGGTCACTTGAAACTGAAAAAGAGTCTTACGGAGATCTGCTACCTCCAATGAAAAACCCTGCATGCGTTCAGTCAAAAGTGAAACCGGATCCATGCTTGAGACGGTTTTGGCGGTTTATAATGTCACGGAAGGTGTACAGGAAACTAGAAGACACAAAATGAATATCCGACTCACTGGATCCAAAACTAAGGAACAAAAGGGAGAGCCCTGCATGAGACATGGCTCTCTCCCTGACTGCTCAGCCTATGCGAAAATCCCAATGGTAGATGATCGCATATCCTCGTACCTCGACTGTATAACACCTGAACACCCTATAATAGTGAGGGGACACGGCCACCGGCTCCCTACACTTGATACGGAGGGAGTCAGGGTCACCTGGGATCCAGCAAACAGAAAAACACAAATGAATGAACAAAACTTATCTGTAGAAGACTCAGAAGTAGGATCAGCATGCACATACTCCAGGAAGGAATATAAACCACAAAGTGAAGCAGTCTGGGAAGGGATTTAAAGGGATGCAATCAGTGCAACTACATGACAGCTGAGAGAGGCTAACGAGATGAGAAAATGAAAGCAAAACAAAGGGAAGCTCAAGGAGGAGGTTCTGAAAGACATCTGTCAGAGCTTCTCAGATGTCTGGTGGTGACAGAATCAGGCTTCACGTCACCCACCACTGAAACAGGCCATTGTCAGATATTTAGGCCCCGGCACCCAGACAGAGGAGAGAGGTCCCATTGCAGAGAATCAGGCTTTATGTCATAGCAGAGAATCAGGCTTCACGTCATCAACGACTGGAACAGGCCACTGTCAGATATTTTTAGGCCCGGCACACAGACAGAGGAGAGAGGTCCCATAGCAGAGAATCAGGCTTCATGTCATAGCAGAGAATCAGGCTTTATGTCATAGAAAAGAATCAGGCTTTACGTCACCCACCACTGGAACAGGCCATTGTCAGATATTTAGGCCCCTGCACCCAGACAGAGGAGAGAGGTCCCATTGCAGAGAATCAGGTTTCATGTCAAAGCAGAGAATCAGGCTTGACGTCACCCAACACTGGAACAGGCCACTGTCAGATATTTTTAGGCCCCGGCACACAGACAGAGGAGAGAGGTCCCATAGCAGAGATTCAGGCTTCATGTCATAGCAGAGAATCAAGCTTCATGTCATAGCAGAGAATCAGGCTTCACGTCACCCACCACTGGAACAGGCTACTGTCAGATATTTTTAGGCCCCGGCACACAGACAGAGGAGAGAGGTCCCATAGCAGAGATTCAGGCTTCATGTCATAGCAGAGAATCAGGCTTCATGTCATAGCAGAGAATCAGGCTTCATGTCATAGCAGAGAATCAAGCTTCACGTCACCCACCACTGGAACAGGCCACTGTCAGATATTTTTAGGCCCCAGCACACAGACAGAGGAGAGAGGTCCCATAGCAGAGATTCAGGCTTCATGTGATAGCAGAGAATCAGGCTACATGTCATAGCAGAGAATCAGGCTTTATGTTTTAGCAAAGAATCAGGCCTCATGTCATAGCAGAGAATCAGGTTTCACGTCACCCACCACTGGAACAGGCCATTGACAGATATTTAGGCCCCGGCACCCAGACAGAGGAGAGAGGTCCCATAGCAGAGAATCAGGCTTCATGTCATAGCAGAGAATCAGGCTTCAAGTCATAGCAGAGAATCAGGCTTCATGCACTTCAGGCCCCGGCACCCAGACAGAGGAGAGAGGTCCCATAGCAGAGAATCAGGCTTCATGTCATAGCAGAGAATCAGGCTTCATATCACCCAACACTGGAACAGGCCATTGTCAGATATTTTTAGGCCCCGGCACCCAGACAGAGGAGAGAGGTCCCATAGCAGAGATTCAGGCTTCATGTCATAGCAGAGAATCAGGCTTCATGTCACCCAACACTGGAACAGGCCACTGTCAGATATTTTTAGGCCTCGGCACCCAGACAGAGGAGAGGTTCATTCAACTTTGGGTTGCCCCGCAATATAATGGTAAAATGAAAATAAAAAATGGATTGAATGAGGAAGTGCCCTGGAGTACAATAATATATGGTTAAGGGGAGGTAGTTATAAATGACTAATCTGCACAAGGGATGGACAGGTCCTGTGGGATCCATGCTTGGTTCATTTTTATGAACGTCAGCTTGTCGACATTAGCTGTAGACAGGCGGCTGCGTTTGTCTGTAATGACGCCCCCTGCCGTGCTGAATACACATTCAGACAAAACGCTAGCCGCCGGGCAGGCCAGCACCTCCAAGGCATAAAAGGCTAGCTCTGGCCACGTGGACAATTTGGAGACCCAGAAGTTGAATGGGGCCGAACCATCAGTCAGTACGCGGAGGGGTGTGCACACGTACTGTTCCACCATGTTAGTGAAATGTTGCCTCCTGCTAACGCGTTCCGTATCAGGTGGTGGTGCAGTTAGCTGTGGCGTGGTGACAAAACTTTTCCACATCTCTGCCATGCTAACCCTGCCCTCAGAGGAGCTGGCCGTGACACAGCTGCGTTGGCGACCTCTTGCTCCTCCTCTGCCTTCGCCTTGAGCTTCCACTTGTTCCCCTGTGACATTTGGGCATGCTCTCAGTAGCGCGTCTACCAACGTGCGCTTGTACTCGCGCATCTTCCTATCACGCTCCAGTGCAGGAAGTAAGGTGGGCACATTGTCTTTGTACCGGGGATCCAGCAGGGTGGCAACCCAGTAGTCCGCACACGTTAAAATGTGGGCAACTCTGCTGTCGTTGCGCAGGCACTGCAGCATGTAGTCGCTCATGTGTGCCAGGCTGCCCAGAGGTAAGGACAAGCTGTCCTCTGTGGGAGGCGTATCGTCATCGTCCTGTGTTTCCCCCCAGCCACGCACCAGTAATGGGCCCGAGCTGCGTTGGGTGCCACCCCGCTGTGACCATGCTTCATCCTCATCCTCCTCCACCTCATCCTCGTCCTCCAGTAGTGGGCCCTGGCTGGCCACATTTGTACCTGGCCTCTGCTGTTGCCAAAAACCTCCCTCTGAGTCACTTCGAAGAGACTGGCCTGAAAGTGCTAAAAATGACCCCTCTTCCTCCTCCTCCTCCTCCTCCTCCTGGGCCACCTCCTCTTCCATCATCGCCCTAAGTGATTTCTCAAGGAGACATAGAAGTGGTATTATAACGCTGATAACAGCGTCATCGCCACTGGCCATGTTGGTGGAGTACTCGAAACAGCGCAACAGGGCACACAGGTCTCGCATGGAGGCCCAGTCATTGGTGGTGAAGTGGTGCTGTTCCGCAGTGCGACTGACCCGTGCGTGCTGCAGCTGAAACTCCACTATGGCCTGCTGCTGCTCGCACAGTCTGTCCAGCATATGCAAGGTGGAGTTCCACCTGGTGGGCACGTCGCATATGAGGCAGTAAACGGGAAGGCCGAAGTTACGCTGTAGCGCAGACAGGCGAGCAGCGGCAGGATGTGAACGCCGGAAGCGCGAACAGACGGCCCGCACTTTATGCAGCAGCTCTGATATGTCGGGGTAGTTGTGAATGAACTTCTGCACCACCAAATTCAGCACATGCGCCAGACAAGGGATGTGCGTCAAACCGGCTAGTCCCAGAGCTGCAATAAGATTTTGCCCATTATCGCACACAACCAGGCCGGGCTTGAGGCTCACCGGCAGCAACCACTCGTCGGTCTGTTGTTCAATACCCCGCCACAACTCCTGTGCGGTGTGGGACCTGTCCCCCAAACATATGAGTTTCAGAATGGCCTGCTGACGTTTACCCCGGGCTGTGCTGAAGTTAGTGGTGAAGGTGTGTGGCTGACTGGATGAGCAGGTGGAAGAAGAGGAGGAGGAAGCCGAGTAGGAGGAGGAGGCTACAGGAGGCAAAGAATGTTGCCCTGCGATCCTTGGCGGTGGAAGGACATGCGCCAAACAGCTCTCCGCCTGGGGCCCAGCCGCCACTACATTTACCCAGTGTGCAGTTAGGGAGATATAGCGTCCCTGGCCGTGCTTACTGGTCCACGTATCTGTGGTTAGGTGGACCTTGCCACAGATGGCGTTGCGCAGTGCACACTTGATTTTATCGGATACTTGGTTGTGCAGGGAATGCACGGCTCTCTTGGAGAAGTAGTGGTGGCTGGGAACAACATACTGTGGGACAGCAAGTGACATGAGCTGTTTGAAGCTGTCTGTGTCCACCAGCCTGAATGACAGCATTTCATAGGCCAGTAGTTTCGAAATGCTGGCATTCAGGGCCAGGGATCGAGGGTGGCTAGGTGGGAATTTACGCTTTCTCTCAAATGTTTGTGAGATGGAGAGCTGAACGCTGCCGTGTGACATGGTTAAGATGCTTGGTGACGGAGGTGGTGGTATTGGTGGTACATCCTCTGTTTGCTGGGCGGCAGGTGCCAACGTTCCTCCAGAGGCGGAGGAAGAGGCCGAGGCGGCAGCAGCAGAAGAGGTAGCAGGGGGAGTCTGAGTGAGTTCCTTGTTTTTAAGGTGTTTACTCCACTGCAGTTCATACTTTGCATGCAGGTGCCTGGTCAAGCAGGTTGTGCTAAGGTTCAGAACGTTAATGCCTCGCTTCAGGCTCTGATGGCACAGCGTGCAAACCACTCGGGTCTTGTCATCAGCACATTGTTTGAAGAACTGCCACGCCAGGGAACTCCTTGAAGCTGTCTTTGGGGTGCTCGGTCCCAGATGGCGGCGGTCAGTAGCAGCGGAGTCTTTTAGCAGGCGGAGTCTCTTGGCGGCGGGTGTTCTGCTTTTGCCCACTGCTCCCTCTTTTGCTACGCTGTTGGCTTGGTCTCACCACTGCCTCTTCCTCCGAACTCTGAAAGTCAGTGGCACGACCTTTATTCTATGTGGGGTCTAGGACCTCATTGACCCCTGCATCGTCTTCCACCCAGTCTTCCTCCCTGACCTCCTGTTCAGTCTGCACACTGCAGAAAGACGCAGCAGTTGGCACCTGTGTTTCGTCATCATCAGAGAAGTGCTGAGGTGGTATTCCCATGTCCTCATCATCAGGAAACATAAGTCGTTGTGCGTCAGTGCATTCTATGTCTTCCACCGCTGGGGAAGGGCTAGGTGGATGCCCTTGGGAAACCCTGCCAGCAGAGTCTTCAAACAGCATAAGAGACTGCTGCATAACTTGAGGCTCAGACAGTTTCCCTGATATACATGGGGGTGATGTGACAGACTGATGGGCTTGGTTTTCAGGCGCCATCTGTGAGCTTTCTGCAGAAGACTGGGTGGGAGATAATGTGAACGTGCTGGATCCACTGTCGGCCACCCAATTGACTAATGCCTGTACCTGCTCAGGCCTTACCATCCTTAGAACGGCATTGGGCCCCACCAAATATCGCTGTAAATTCTGGCGTCTACTGGGACCTGAGGTAGTTGGTTCACTAGGACGTGTGGCTGTGGCAGAACGCCATGTCCTCTCCCAGAACCAGAGGTTCCACTAACACCACCACGACCATGTCCGCGTCCGCGTCCCTTACTAGATGTTTTCCTCATTGTTACCGTTCACAACAATAAAAAAAAAATATTTGGCCCAATGTATTGAATTCAAATTCAGGCCTTTTTTTACAGACACCTAACACTATCTGGCTATCTATTTAGGTACCGTATTACACTAATACAGGCACAACAGTAACGACAGATTTAGCTGAATATAAATTTGAGGCCTAGTATTTAGGCCCTGGGTGACAGGTATACGTTTACGGACAGAATTAGACTTGGAAATGCACGGTAGCGTGTGAAGTTATTGAGGATGACTCTATCAGCACCTTCAATCTAATATACCCTTTAAGGGATAGATTTAAAGTTGGCCTGATACAGCAGAAACCACTGATTTAGGGAATTGCTAAGTTAGGAATTGTATTTCAACCCAGAACAAAAATATATCCTTTGCCAGACAGCAGACAGTATTACAATTGGCTGGCCACAGCTGAAACACCAGATTTAGGGTACTGCTATTTTGGCAATTGTATTTCACCCCTCAATAAAATAGCAAGCACAGCCAAGCCCCTGATGTAGGATATAGCAAAAAACAACAACACACTATTGATGGTTAAATGGACTTGGTGGCAGCTTGTGCTGGCGCACCACAAGACACTAAATGGCCGCCGATCACCCCAGAAAAAAGTGACTGAAAAACGCTCTGGGCAGCCTAAAAACAGTGAGCAATTGAATAGCAGAAGATGAATGATCCACAGCTGTAGATCGATCACTTCATTTAGTGTTTTTGCTGAGTAAATCCCTGTCTAGTGCCTAATCTCGCCCTAACAGCAGCAGCTGCAACCTCTCCCTACACTGATCAGAGCAGAGTGACGGGCGGCGCTACGTGACTCCAGCTTAAATAGAGGCTGGGTCACATGCTGCACTGGCCAATCACAGCCATGCCAATAGTAGGCATGGCTGTGATGGCCTCTTGGGGCAAGTAGTATGACGCTTGTTGATTGGCTGCTTTCAGCCTTTCAAAAAGCGCCAAGAAAGCGCCGAACACCGAACCCGGACTTTTACGAAAATGTTCGGGTTCGGGTCCGTGTCACGAACACCCCAAAATTCGGTACGAACCCGAACTATACAGTTCGGTTTCGCTCATCCCTATAAATGATGCCTTTATTTTCTGATAATCAGATTTAAATTTCAGAATTTGCCTGCGGATTTATGTGCGTTTCTGCAGCAAATTTGCACCAAAATCCACAATGTCTAACAGTAGTTTTTGGTGTGGATTTGACGCTCTTTCACCGCAGATCACACCGCTCCATTGAAAAGAGTGAAATCCACAGGTAAAACCCCAAACATAATTGACTTGCTATTAAATGTGAAAACCACAGGGCAGGTCAATTTTTGCATGGAAAAGAAAATCTGCAAACTGTGCATGAGATTAGTGTTACCGCGCTAGTGCTGCACTACACGGGGATCCGGCTGGAAAAACCGCAGGTGGCCTCAGTGTTACACAGCATTAAAAAACATGATTATAAAGGCTTATACACACAAGCGTATTTTCTTGCTCTGTCCGTTCCTTTTTTGCAGGCCGTATGTGGATTTATTCACTTCAACGAGGGGGGTTTCCATATGTCCCCCCCAAAAAAAGAACATGTCCTATTATTGTCTGCATTGCGGACAAGGATAGGACTGTTCTATTAGGAGTGGACCTGTCAGAGGAGCGGAGGTCAGAGCGGGACCTCTCACTGACACATGATGTGTGTGTCTTACCTTACTTTCACATATCGGGGAAGAGACAGTGTGTGGGAGAAGTCTGTCCCCCTCCCCATTGTGCTGATGTGACATGCTTACAGAGAGGTCAGGAGAGATCGCCCGACGTGTATCCTGCGGTATAGAACGGAATCGGGGCAGGACCTCATGTATTTGGGATCAGTGGGGCACATTTACTGTAGTTTTGCACCTGTTTTTAGGTATAAAAATGCTGTTTTAGACAGTGTCATACTGAAAATGCGCCTGTTTTGGAGGCTTTTGAACCTTATTTGCCTGTTTTGATTTTTTAGACTAAATCAGAAGTTTTCTAACTTTTGCGTGTATTTTCTGAATTATTTATGTAGGTGCGTCTTTTTTTAACCTGAATTAGTCACAAAAACAGTCCTATTCCTGCTCCACTCCAGGGCTGGCCTACTTCTTCTCGTCAGTTTTGAGTACTGAGTTGCACCATATTTTGCCTAAACAAGTCGCACTTTCATGGAGACGTGCACCTACTTTCAGCTCACTAGCGCCACTTTTTCATGTGCATGCTAATTAGACCAATCTTAGTGAATATGAACCTGCCATATTGAAAAACAACCACCAGAGGTCAGACTAATGTCAATACGTCTAATTCATGAAGTGCTGTGCAACTTTTTTGAAATACTTGGCAAAAGAAATTTGCCTGTCTAATTTTATTTATAAAAGCTGACGAGCTTGATAAATGGGCCCCAGCATGTGGAGGATCACTGTGGCACAATTAGCAAGCTCGCCTGTTTTTATATATAAAATTAGCAAATTTTCTTCATCTGACTTTGTTTAGCCAAGTATTTATTAAAGTCACACAGCCGTTGATGTATAGACTCTGTGTATTGCTATTAGTCTGACCTCTGGTGGTGGTTTTATAGTTAGACAGGTTTCTATTCACTAAGACTGGTCAAATTAGTATGCGCATGAAAAAGGTGCACATCTCCCTTTGTCAGTTTTCCATGGTAAAGTGCGTCTTTTTTTTTGTTGCATTAAATGTCACACTTTTTTCATTGAAAACTGACAAAGAAAAAGTACGCCAGGCCTGGAGTAGAAATTAGACTGTCTTTGCGACAAATTCAGGTAAAAAAAAAGTCTGAAACTTCTAAATTAGTCTAATACTTCAAAATAGTGGCAAGAGGCACAAAAGCCTACAAAACAAGCACAATTTTAATAGTAAATGTAAAAAAAAAAATTAAGACTGCCTGAAACAGTATTTTTACACCTAAAAACGAATATAAACACTATAGTAAATTTATTCCACCATCTTCTCATTTGGTTGTATTGTGGGGTCGAACGCTGAGAGTGGGTGACAACAACCACATCTCAGGGTAGTGACTGCAGTGTCTAGGAATCAGATGCTGATACCACATCATGGAGATGTTATGTGACAGCTGGTAGTCGTGGCCGAGTGGTTAAGGCGATGGACTTGAAATCCATTGGGGTTTCCCCGTGCAGGTTCAAATCCTGCCGACTACGATTTTTATTTACACACAAAAATAAAAAATGGTTAGGACTGTATCACTGATTTTATATTATGCTCTTGGGTTTTTACGCCCCAGGTGCATTATCTTGCACTTATCAACATTAAATTTTATTTGCCAGAGTTCTGACAATTCCTCCAGTTTTCTGAAATACTTTTCCATTTGGTGTATCCCTCCAGGAACATTAACCCTGTTACAAATCTTTGTGTCATCAGCAAAAAGACACACCTTACCATTGAGGCCTTCTGCACTTTCGCTGATAAAGATATTAAACAATATGGGTCCCAGAACAGATCCCTGAGGTACCCCACTGGTAACAAGACCTTGGTCTGAATATACTCCATTGACTACAACCCTCTGTTGTCTGTCCCTCAGCCACTGCCTAATCCATTCAACAATATGGGAGTCCAAGCTCAAAGACTATTTATTTACAATTGGTCACTAGGACCATAGATGTCCCTGATTGACACGTGTTACTAAGTCTAAAATTTAAACTTTTATTACTTGTCCTTAAAATGTTTCGAACACTACAATTAAAATAATCAGCTATGCTTGCTAGATACATTCATCATAGTGCCAATGACTCTGTTTGCTAGGTGATCCCACTAGAGGGCGCTTGTAACTGTTAGCTGTTTGAGGCTCTGCTGCCTATTATTACGGTGCCCCAGTGCTATATTACTGCGCTCTGTTATTGTCACAGTGCGCTGTTTCAAACAGCAGTCGCCCTCATGAGGTACACTTTCTCTCTTTGTATTAACAACAGATCATTTCCTAGCCATGCATACACTGGCTAAAACACGCTATCTGCCCCCCGTGTTAGGGAGAGATATGTAAAGGTGGTCAAGCTCAAAGACTGCACTTTATTGATAAGCCTTCTGTGTGGGACAGTATCAAAAGCCTTACTGAAGTCTAGATAAGCGATGTCTACTGCACCTCCTCCATCTATTATTTTAGTCACCCAATCAAAAAAATCTATAACATTAGTTTGACGTGATCTCCCTGAAGAAAACCCATGCTGTTTTTCATCTTTAAATCCATGGGACTTTAGATGTTCCACAATCCTCTCCTTAAGTATGGTTTCCATTAATTTCCCCACTATTGATGTCAGGCTTACTGGCCTATAGTTGCCCGATTCCTCCCTACTACCTTTCTTGTGAATGGGCACAACATTTGCTAATTTCCAATATTTTGGAATGACTCCTGTTGCCAGTGATGGGTTAAATAAATCTGTTAATGGTTTTGCTAGTTCACCGCTGAGCTCTTTCAATAGCTTTGGGTGTATCCCATCAGGCCCCTGGGACTTATTTGTATTCATTTTAGACAGCTAACTTAGAACCTCTTCCTCTGTAAAGACACAGGCATCAAAAGAGTCATTAGTCTTCTTTCCTAACCGAGGTCCTTTTCCTTCATTTTCCTTTGTAAAAACTGAACAGAAGTATTCATTGGGGCAGTCAGCTAGTTCTTTATCTTCTTCCATATACCTTCCTTCTTTTGTTTTTAATTTGGTAATTCCTTGTTTTCATTTTCTTTTTTTATTTATGTATCTGAAGAATGCCTTATCGCCTTTTTTCACTGACTCAGCTAATTTCTCTTATAACTTGTTTGGACTCTCTCTGCCTTATCTTATAAATTTCCCTATAATCCTTGTTTTGTTTTGTTCCCTATCTTTTTGTTTTTAATGATTTTGGCCACTTCTGCTAAGTACCACAGTGGTCTCTTCCTGTTTTGCTTTTACTGACAAGCCTAATGCAATTTTCTGTTGCTTCAATAGTGCCACTTTAAGTAGTCCCATTTCTCCTGGACTATAATGAAACTGTTCCAGTCTGATAGGGACTCGTATACCACTAATCTAATTTTAGAAAAGTCAGTTTTTCTAAAATCTAAAACTTCTGTTTTTGTGTGGTGTGACTCAGTCACTGTACTTATAGTAAACCACACTGACTGGTGATCACTAGATCCCAAGCTTTCCCCCACAGCAATATCAGATATTAAATTCCCATTTGTGAATACTAAATCTAAAATGGCCTCCTTCCGGGTTGGCTCCTCCACTACTTGCTATAGAGATAATCCCAGTAGGGAATTTAGAATATCTGTACTCCTGGCAGAACTAGCTATTTCGGTTTTCCAGTTAACATCAGGAAGATTAAAGTCTCCCATAATGATAACTTCCCCTTTCAATGTCATTTTAGCCATTTCCTCAAGTAGTAGATCATTTGACTTGGCCAGGTGGTTTGTAAAGAACTGCCTCATCCTCCTCTCTGCTCTACTTGTCAGGAATCATGATCCTGAATACAGGTGAATCTCTGTGAGAAAGGAGGTGATGAGGAGACATGAGAGGAGGGTGAGGTGTAGCTAATGAGCAGCAGCATTTGTTTACAGTCTCCACAGCAGAACATTACCACAGCCTGTCCTGTCCGACCTCTCGGTACTTCATGTCTCCTTATAATTCCTACAGAGATTCAGCTAAATTTCTTATCATCTGTATTCAGGATCATAATCCCTCACAAGTAGAGAGGATGAGGCAGCTCTTTACCTCAGTGTTGTAAAGTAACGTCCTCATGTATGATCAGGACAGGTCTTGTGTGCTCTAATGGAACAGCGGCCATTTTGTTTCCCCTGATGATTGCTCACCAGATAATACGAGCCATTATAAATAATGAAAGGTATTTGAGAATATGTTTATAATAAAGTAATATTCAAGTATTTTCTTTTTCTTAATTCCTGGAGAACCTCGTTAAGTATGTGGCAGGGGCAGCGTGAGACCTGGTGATGATGGAATCTAAAAAGTGCATAATTTACTATAACTCCCATATGGTCTAGCGGTTAGGATTCCTGGTTTTCACCCAGGCGGCCCGGGTTCGACTCCCGGTATGGGAAGTTGAGATCTTTTGACAGTTTGTTTCCCTCTAAACCTTCTATTAAATCCGGATATTGGTGAAGTCTCGCAGTTTTATCACCATTGTAATACCTCCTATCAGTCCGTTTTGCAGGTTCACGGATACTACGTACATGTTCTATGGACACATAGGACATACCAGTGGTGTAAACAACAGGTTAACTGCAGCAGGCAAGCCTTCGATAGCTCAGCTGGTAGAGCGGAGGACTGTAGAGGAGTGCAGACATCCTTAGGTTGCTGGTTCAATTCTGGCTCGAAGGACTTCTCTGTTAATCATAATGATTTTTTGGCATTTGACCACATAATAATTTCATCCCCATGCTTCATTTTCTGACCCTCTCCAAATGATGAACGGGTCGTCTAGAAATCTTTAATATTAGACGATCAGAGGGGAGAATTTCTGGGACTGTGCAATGTGGACAAGTTCAAAGCCGCCCGTGAAGAGATTTGCATAACTTGGTGCTACTCTTGTCCCCATCGCAGAGCCCGTGTCTCCTGAAACAAGGTGTCACTGAAGGAAATAAATTGTTGTGTAGTATTAATTCAATTCCTTTGAGTAGGAAAAGGAGCAACATATAAAATGGAAAGCCTAATCCTAGCGTGTCCAGACACTTCAACCACCAGCACAACCGCGGCATATCACCGCTAAAACTGACCGCCATCGATTGGATTCCAACTACTAATAGGTAGGGAATCCTATTGGATTTTTCGATTGCAGACATTGGCACCAGAGGGTCTGGACGAGACCATTGAACACTAAATGATCCACCAAACCGCACATATCGCCTCTCATTTCTTATCTATATATATTTTTATCCATTTCGATAAAAAAAAAGGTAATAAATGATGCCTTCATATCCTGATAATCAGATTTAAATTTCTGAATTTGCCTGTGGATTTATGTGCGTTTCTGCAGCATACTTGCACCACAATCCACAATGTCTAACAGTAGTTTTTGGTGTGGATTTGACGCTCTTTCACGGCAGATCACACCGTTCCATTGAAAAGAGTGAAATCCACAGGTAAAACCCCAAACATAATTGACGTGCTATTAGGTGTGAAAACCACAGGGCAGGGCAATTTTTGCATGGAAAAAAAATCTGCAAACTGTACATGAGATTAGTGTTACCTCGCTGGTGCTGCACTACACAGGGATCCGGCTGGAAAAACCGCAGGTGGCCTCAGTGTTAGGGCTTGTTCACATGACCGTATGGCTTTTTCTGTGTTTTGCGGACCGTTTTTCACGGATCCGTTGTTCTGTTTTTTGTTTCCGTTGTGTTTCCATTTCTGTTCAGTTTTTCCGTATGGCATATACAGTATACATTGATTACATAGAAAAGATGGGGAAAACCCTCAGCCGTGCGATGATGGAAGATGGTCGCTGCTCGACCAGGACGACAGGATTAGGGAGCAGGTCACCTCCTAAAGCGTCCCTAACCTGACCCTAACTCCTAGCTGCATGGGCCGACCTTTAAGGTAGGAGGACCCATGCTCAGGAACCTCGGAGCCCTAACTCACCCTCCGACCGGTCCCTGGACTAGGAGTCAGGGTAAGACAACCTGTTCCTTCTGGATACGGAGGAACAGGAGTCTCACTGGCCAAGCTGCAAGGAAGGGAGAACGAATACAGCCTATGGCAATGGCAGGTACTTGCCACAAACATAACACTCACCTGCCACAGACACAAAGCCTGGAACCCATGTGGAAGTACTGCTATCCACAAACACAAGGACTCAGCACACAACAAAAATCACACGGGAACCCAGGACCATAGGTGCAATAAACAAGCATAAAACCAAACACATCTTCTAGACACCAAACAACATTATATTTTTGCTATGACCAGAAGGATGGCCCCCACTGGCAGTTGGTAAGTAACCAGGAGGCTGTCTCCAGCCAGCATGGCTGAAGCACCCTCTCTGGCTACTGCCTACAACTGAGGCTATATAGGGCCAAGAGGCCACACCCAACAATCAGACACACCCCGTGACTCACACACACAGAAAGGGAGTTAACCTTTCCAAAACCACAGAAGGGAAAACACAACATAAAGGGGAAGTGTCCAAAGAACGAACACACTATGGCTGTTGCCGCAGGCAACGACATGGGTGGCAACCGTGTCCTGGGAGTCAGCCTGAAGGCTGGGACACTGCCACCACATGTACACATAATGACCAAACGTTGCCACGGGCAACCACAGTGAGGGGATGATGTGAGTGCACACCACACATAAACCAGAGTGCACACAGACATACCAAAAGTGCCTACAAACACGCACACAACTACAAGGGAACCGCACACATAGCTGTTGTCCGCTGTTGAGGCCTACAACATTATGCCTCCAGGTGCGGTTGACACTACAACCCAAACCGCGGGCAACTGTATGCGGCTCCCAAGGAGTCACGGCCATAACATGGTCGTGACACATTGGGCTGGGCATAACATTTTCAATAGATGGTTCCGCAAATGGAACGGATACGGAAGACATACGGATGCATTTCCGTATGTTTTCCTTTTTTTGAGGACCCATTGACTTGAATGGAGCCACGGACCGTGATTTGCAGACAAGAATAGGACAAGTTTTAAAATCTAGCAGAACGGAATTGCGTACATACGGAAATGGAATGCTCACGGAGTATATAAAGTTTTTTTGGTGGACCCATTGAAATGAATGGTTCCGTATACGGACCGTATATGGAACGCAATAAACGGCCCGTATACGGAACGCAAAAAACGTTGGTGTGAATGAGCCCTTAAACAGCATTAAAAAACATGATTATAAGGGCTTATACACACAAACATATTTTTTTGCTTTGTCTGTTCCTTTTTTGCGGGCCGTTCTATTTTTGGGGGTTTCCATATGTCCCCCAAAAATAAAACATGTTCTATTATTGTCCGCATTGCGGACAAGGATAGGACTGTTCTATTAGGGGCCGACCATTCCACAAAATACAGAATGCACACAGCCGGTATCCATGTTTTGCGGATCCGCAATTTGCAGACTGCAAAACATCCAACGGTTGTGTGCATGAGCCCTAATTCTGAGCGATCCTGTCAGAGGAGCGGCGGTCAGAGCGGGACCTCTCACTGACACATGATGTGGGTGTCTGGCCTTACTTTTACATATCGGGGAAGAGACAGTGTGGGAGAAGTCTGTCCCCCTCCCCATTGTGCTGATAAGACATGCTCACAGAGAGGTCAGGAGAGATCGCCCGACGTGTATCCTGCGGTATAGGACGGAATCGGGGCAGGACCTCATGTAGTTGGGATCAATTGGGCACATTTACTGTAGTGTTTGCACCTGTTTTTAGGTATAAAAATGCAGTTTTAGACAGTGTCATACTGAAAATGTGCCTGTTTTGGAGGCTTTTGCGCCTCATTTGTCTGTTTTTATTTTTTTGACCAATTCAGAAGTTTTCTAACTTCTGCGTCTATTTTCTGACTTATTTATGTAGGTGCCTCTTTTTTTAACCTAAATTAGTCACAAAAACTGTCCGATTTCTGCTCCACTCCAGGGCTGGCCTACTTCTTCTCGTCAGTTTTGAGTACTGAGTTGCACCACATTTTGCCTAAACAAGTCGCACTTTCATGGAGACGTGCACCTACTTTCAGCTCACTAGCGCCACTTTTTCATGTGCATGCTAATTAGACCGATCTTAGTGAATATGAACCTGCCATACTGAAACACAACCACCAGAGGTCAGACTAATGCCAATACGTCTAATTCATGAAGTACAGTGCTACTTGGCAAAAGAACACCTCGCTGGTGCTGCACTACACAGGGATCCGGCTGGAAAAACCGCAGGTGGCCTCAGTGTTAGGGCTTGTTCACATGACCGTATGGCTTTTTCTGTGTTTTGCGGACCGTTTTTCACGGATCCGTTGTTCTGTTTTTTGTTTCCGTTGTGTTTCCATTTCTGTTCAGTTTTTCCGTATGGCATATACAGTATACATTGATTACATAGAAAAGATGGGGAAAACCCTCAGCCGTGCGATGATGGAAGATGGTCGCTGCTCGACCAGGACGACAGGATTAGGGAGCAGGTCACCTCCTAAAGCGTCCCTAACCTGACCCTAACTCCTAGCTGCATGGGCCGACCTTTAAGGTAGGAGGACCCATGCTCAGGAACCTCGGAGCCCTAACTCACCCTCCGACCGGTCCCTGGACTAGGAGTCAGGGTAAGACAACCTGTTCCTTCTGGATACGGAGGAACAGGAGTCTCACTGGCCAAGCTGCAAGGAAGGGAGAACGAATACAGCCTATGGCAATGGCTGGAGAGATCGCCCGACGTGTATCCTGCGGTATAGGACGGAATCGGGGCAGGACCTCATGTAGTTGGGATCAATTGGGCACATTTACTGTAGTGTTTGCACCTGTTTTTAGGTATAAAAATGCAGTTTTAGACAGTGTCATACTGAAAATGTGCCTGTTTTGGAGGCTTTTGCGCCTCATTTGTCTGTTTTTATTTTTTTGACCAATTCAGAAGTTTTCTAACTTCTGCGTCTATTTTCTGACTTATTTATGTAGGTGCGTCTTTTTTTAACCTAAATTAGTCACAAAAACTGTCCGATTTCTGCTCCACTCCAGGGCTGGCCTACTTCTTCTCGTCAGTTTTGAGTACTGAGTTGCACCACATTTTGCCTAAACAAGTCGCACTTTCATGGAGACGTGCACCTACTTTCAGCTCACTAGCGCCACTTTTTCATGTGCATGCTAATTAGACCGATCTTAGTGAATATGAACCTGCCATACTGAAAAACAACCACCAGAGGTCAGACTAATGCCAATACGTCTAATTCATGAAGTACAGTGCTACTTGGCAAAAGAAAGAGAGATGAAGAAAATTTGCCTGTCTAATTTTATTTATAAAAGCAGACGAGCTTGATGAAAGTGCCCCAGCGTGTGGAGGATCACTGTGGCACAATTATCGAGCTCGTCTGTTTATATATATAAAATTAGACAGGCAAATTTTCTTCATCTGACTTTCTTTTGCCAAGTATTTATTAAAGTCACACATCCGTTGATGTATTAGACTCTGTGTATTGCTACTAGTCTGACCTCTGGTGGTGGTTTTATAGTTTGACAGGTTTCTATTCACTAAGACTGGTCAAATTAGTATGTGTATGAAAAAAGTTGCACATCTCCCTTTGTCAGTTTTCCATGGTAAAGTGCGTCTTTTGTTGCATTAAATGTCACACTTTATCACTGAAAACTGACAAAGAAAAGTACGCCAGGCCTGGAGTAGAAATTAAACTGTTTTTGCGACAAATTCAGGTAAAAAAAGTCTGAAACTTCTAAATTAGTCTAATACTTCAAAATAGTGGCAAGAGGCACAAAAGCCTACAAAACAAGTACAATTTTTATAGTAAATGTGACAAAAAAATTAAGACTTTCCAAAACAGCATTTTTACACCTAAAAACAAATATAAACACTATAGTAAATTTATTCCACCATCTTCTCATTTGGTTGTATTGTGGGGTCGAACGCTGAGAGTGGGTGACAACAACCACATCTCAGGGTAGTGACGGCAGTGTCTAGGTAATCTGCTGCTGATACCACATCATGGAAATGTTATGAGACAGCTGTTAGTCGTGGCCGAGTGGTTAAGGCGATGGACTTGAAATCCATTGGGGTTTCCCCGCGCAGGTTCAAATCCTGCCGACTACCGTTTTTATTTACACACAAAACGAAAAAATGGTTATCAAGGTTGCCAGTCATCCAGAAATTTCTGGACAGTCCATAAAATAGGAAACTTTTTTCCTGTACCCATGAAAAAAACTAGATTTCCATAGCCTGTCCTGTCCGTCCTCTCTGTACTTCATATCTCCTAAAGAAGTAAATTCCTACAGAGATTCAGCTCAAGTTCTAAACTCACAGAAAATAGGAGTAAACGCCCAGGGACATAAACAATAAATCACTTAAAGGAAACCCCTAAAATTACATTTTTACTGGATACAATTAAAAAATGAAATATATAAATTCCCAAAACTGACATCAACATAAGATATGTATATCCTGAGCCCACACAATGGATTAATGTGTAGGCACAATTACCAAGAGATTAGCACGGGCAATGGAATAATAATCAACTGCATATGGTATATAGCGTTATATTGCAGAAGACCACAGTTGTGATCATGACTCATGGTTAGTTGATATCAGTCACTGGGTGCCAGGCAGTCCTCAGGGGTAGCAACCAACAAATGGGGTGGGAAAGATATAAAATCCCTAGGGTGACCCTACAAGTATCCCTGGCTGAAAGCGGAGCACCTGCCCCGGTGACTAAACCCTGACAAGTCCTGGATGTCCCTGCTAATATCGTCTCTTTCCGAAACGTTTCCCCAGGTGGTGTTATCCACGTGGTTCATCAGGGGAAAGAAACTTGCAGCGAGTATGAGATAAACAGTCTCTAAATCATAAGATCTGTTTGTAGATACACAATCTATGTAGACATCAGGATAAAAAGAGGGTAAGATAGTCGTATATAGGGAAAAATGCCATTCTCGGCTATGCTGGATATACAGGGTTCCAAGCCCATACACTTGCTTGAGTCCCATTTTCTACACAGAATTTAGATATATATAACACAGAACAAAAACCAGCAACATAGCTACAGAAAGCACGAGAATGAGATCTGTTCATTGAGACCCAGAGGACCCATGGTGAATCCACTGGGCCTGCTTATACAGAATGTCCCCTCCTCTTGGCGATTTACGCACCAACTCGATCACCTGAAATCGCAAGACTCCAAAATTACCAGAATGATAGTCCCAAACATGTCTTGCTATTGGCTTGTCCTTCCGATTCTTTATGTCATCAATGTGGTCCCCCACCATCCGACGTAATTCTCTCTTCTTAGTGGACATGGACAGGTGCACAGATATGCAACACCCTGAGTTCTACAATTAGCAAGAGTCTCTCATAAGATAGGTTTTACTGGTAGAGAGACTCTGGATTTCCAAATAAAGGGACAAAAAATACAGTCCTGTCCACACCTGAAAGTTCCACAGGGTTTTCTACTAAGCCACATGTCCGTCTGAGAGGGTGCTTTGTAATGACTGTACTAGTCGGTCCCTGACTGATCTATCCAGTTACATTTTAGGGGTTTCCTTTCTGTGATTTAAAGTTCTTATCATCTGTATTCAGGATCATAATGCCCGACAAGTAGAGAGGATGCGGCAGCTCAGTGTTGTAAAGTAACTTGTCCTCATGTATGATCAGGACAGGTTTTGTGTGCACTAATGGGACAGCGGCCATTTTGTTTCCCCTGATGATTGCCCACCAGACAAAACGAGCCATTGTAAATAATGAAAGGTATTTGAGAATATATTTATAATAAAGTAATATTTAAGTATTTTAATTTTCTTAATTCCTGGACAACCTCTTTAAGTATATGGTAGGGGCAGCGTGAGCCCTGGTGATGATGGAATCTGAAGAGTCTTGTTTTTCTCATACATGGTATTGTCTTCTATAACTACCAAATGGTCTAGCGGTTAGGATTCCTGGTTTTCACCCAGGCGGCCCAGGTTTGATTTCTACCATGGGAAGTTGAGTTCTTATGTTTCTTTCCCTTTAAACCTTCTATTGCATCCTGATATCGGTGACGCCTCGCAGTTTTATCACCATGGTAATACCTCCCATCAGTGCGTTTTGAAAATACCAGTTGTGAGAACAACAGGTTAACTGCATAATGCAAGCCTTCGATAGCTCAGTTGGTAGAGCGGAGGACTGTAGAGGAGTGCAGACATCCTTAGGTCACTGGTTCGATTCCGGTTCGAAGGACTACTCTTTTAATCATAATGATTTTTTTTTGCATATGACCACATAATAATATCTAGACTTCTAGAATAAGTAGATGGATATGAAATCACAACTTCCTTTTGTATTTTCTATGGAGAATAAATCCCCCTTATTTTCCAAATGCGGCTCTTCTATTCAGGTAATTACGGTACCTCACTTACATACAGCAGATAAAGGATTATCCAGAGCTAAGTTCAGGGACAATGGTGACCTGTCACAGAGTTTACTGCAGTCTATCGCGCCAGCTCTGCTCAGCTTTACTGTATATTATATGGGTGATCAAAGGACCATATGGTTAAATCTACCATGGAGAAAAATAAATAAAAAATTAAAAACAAGAATTCAACTAAAACAGCCAAAAAAACAAAACAAAACTATGCATAATTAGTATTGACCAGAACCATAAGTTGATCACATTTATGATGCCCTATGATGAACATTGTTAAAAATTGCTTTGCTTGGTTCATTCTTCCGCCCAAAAAACACAATAAAAAGTTAGCAGTTGAACTAACCCCAAAATGGCACCAATAAAGAATACAACTCAATCCCTAAAAACAAGCCCCAAACAGCTGTCGACAGACAATAAAAATGCTCTTGGTGTTTGAGTGAGGTAGCTTTACTTCTCAACTCCCTGATGGATGGTGCCACCTTATTATTTCAGAAGTTTGTTACTTCTTATCTTTGGTTATGGTTTGGTGCTCCCCTCGCCCCTCTATCCACATCTGTGAGGTGAATCTCACGAGTTTTTCACTGTTATTAGGTCTTGTCTGTCAAACACCTAGGTTGTCACTGCTGTTAAATTTGTCCCACTGTCTTCTCCTTTGGATGTATTGTGGGGTCGAAAGCTGAGAGTTGGTGACAACTACTACAACCACCATATGTCAGTACAGTGACCGGTGTGTGTAGAGAATTTGATGCTTACATCACACAGTGGAGACTTCATGTGACAGCTGGTAGTCGTGGCCGAGTGGTTAAGGCGATGGACTAGAAATCCATTGGGGTCTCCCCGCGCAGGTTCAAATCCTGCCGACTACGATTGTGTTTTTTTTCTTAAACACAAAACTAAAAAAATGTTTGGTGATTAGAGTTGCCGACAGTCCAGAAATTTCTGAACAGTCAGTGTAAATAGGTAACTTTTTTCCTGTGTCCTTGAAAGAATAATAGATGTGTTCATGATGTTTTTTTTTTAAGGCTGGTGGTACTTGACTAGAATATTTCAGTGCTAATTATCATTTTTCAGGTCACAGTAAATCCTGGTAATTAGGTGTTATCGGTATATTGAGCTGTAGACATTTATGAAATTATAGTTTTTATCATTCATTATGGTTTTCCAATATGTCCGTAAAAAAATGTTGGCTATCCGTGATTTTGGGATAAGTTGTCCAGAAAAAAGAAATATTCTGGACCCTGATGGTGATCCCTGTGTTTAGGAACTGGGTGACCTCAGAGCCAAAGGTTCTTCTAGGTTGAGGTTTGTTGTATCTCTTGGTGTCTGTGCTAGATAGAGCCCCATGTTCCTGAATCCTAGCCTGACCAGCTTCACATGGATGGTATGGCTAAGGACACATAGGACATACCAGTGGTTAGAACAACAGGTTACATGCAGCACACAAGCCTTGGATAGCTCAGCTGGTAGAGCGGAGGACCGTAGAGGACACATAGACATCCTTAGGTCGCTGGCTTGAAGGACTTCTCTTTTAACAATATTTATAATGTATTAGACTACATAATAATTTTTAGAATAAGTAGATGTATATGAAATCATAATTATATGTTATTATAAGGAGTAGAGATCCCCCTCCCTTCTTAATGCGGCTCTTCTATTCAGATAATTACGGTGCCTTATACAGAGCAAAATTCTCTTTCTCTGGACACTTTCCTTGTTAGCAGGGCATGGATTATGTTGGGAGAAGAGTATGACTTCTATGTCTCCTATAACAGGTTTTTCAGGTCTCCATGTTACCATAGACTATATTCTGCCTATTGTGGGCAATGGAGACTCTATTCTTATGATATCACACTCCAGTCACATACAGAGCTGAAATCACAATTCTGCTGTTATATCACACTGCGGTCACAGACAAAGCTGCAGTCACAATTCTGCTGTTATATCATTAACTCTTGCAGTCTCACATGTTCTCACTTCCTGTCCATGTGCATTGAGGGAGGTGTCGTTTTCTCTACCGCAGTGGACTGCACATTGTGTAAAGACTACATATCCCACAATGCAGCAGAAGCAGAGCGAGCGCAGTGCAGTCCCTGAACCAGCAGGGGGTGGTGCACAGAGTAATGATGGACAGTTGGAGAGGCAGCAAGTAAGTGATGGCAGGAGGAGAGCGCTCAGAGGTGGAGGATGGTATTCTCAAATTTTTAGACGATTTGCTGCAGTCAGCATTTCCATCAGGGCTCCTGCCCAATGTACACATTGGTCATCTGCATGAAGATGTCTGCAATTCTTCTCTCCACACTTGCTTGTAGTGACACAGGGACACAGGGACAGTACGGTAAACCTGGTAATGCTCATTGTGGCCATCATGATGGGTGTCTGTGTCTAGTGTTGAGCGAACTTGTGTTTCAAGTTCGGCGTACAAAGTTCAGGTTTGGATTATCTAAGAATTCCGTTATGGATTCTGCTACCATGGACCATAAGTTATAACCTGTACCTGAACTTTGTACTCCAAACTTGAAACAGAAGTTCGCTCAACACTAGTCACAGACACCCATCATGGCGGCCACGATGAGCATTATCAGGTTTACCGTACTGTCCCTGGTTTTATATCTCATCTTCTATAGAGACACCATGTTTTCCTTTTCCCCCTTGACCTCAAGGTGCTGATGGTCCAGCATGGGGCTTACAGAAAGCTCTGTCTGCCATGGAAACTATTCAGCTCTAGAGATGGCCAGTTCGCAATGTTCGCCCGCAAACACATGTGATCTGACATATTAACTGACAAGTCCGGTGAGGCACAGGTAAGTCCTTACCTGTGCCTGTGCGCGAGCCGGTCTGAAATGAAATGCGGTCTCCGGGAGCAGGCAGTTCCGAAGACGGCCTCCGGGGGCCATTCTTGGAACGGCCTTCTTCCGGAGACCGCATTTTATTTCAGACTACTACTGTTTGGAGTTAGTCTCGCCATTTTTTTATTGTGTTTCTTTTAGGTCAGATTTCTATTATAGTATTAATATTTCTGTATTCATATTCATTCTGCTACGTTCATAGAAACGATGCAAAGGTGAAACCGTCATTTTGGCCTAGGGGGGGATAGACTTTTTAATCGATAGATCCATTTGGTCTCTTCTTGCTGTAACTTTCTATCTAAATTCCCTTGTCTAGGACCAGGCCTTATTTTTGAGATTCCCCAGATTTTGAGGCTATCACTTTTCCCACCATGTACTGCCTTTATATGTCTGGATAATGATGTATCTGCTTATAAATTGATGTCACTGAGATGTTTAGAAATGCGTCTCCGAAGTTCTTGTATGGTTTTCCCCACGTACAATTTTGGGCATCCGCATTGGATGGCATACACTACTCCTGTTTTACAGTTGATATATTGTGTAATTTTATATTTTTTCCTATCTACTGGGTTTTCAAATTCATCACAGGCTAGCATTTTACTGCAGAATTGGCAGTTGCCACATGGATATGACCCTTTTGTGGTTAGCCATGTTGTTTTTTGTCTCTGTTGACTGTTCCATTGGAAATCGCTATGCACTAATTGTTCCCTCAAGTTTTTTCCTCTCCTATATGTTATCGTGGGATAGTCAGTAATAATATTCTTCAGGTCCTCATCCAACCTCAGAATATTCCAATGCTTCTCCAGGATATTACTGACTTCACTGTGTTTTATGTCAAATGTACCTATACAACGCACAATTTTGTCTGTGGTTGGTTTTTCATGATTTTGTAATAATTCACTTCTTTCTCTTACTTTTGCTTTTCGGTATGTTTTATGCAATACCTTTTTTGGATATTCACGTTCTAGGAACTTTTGGTACAATATTTTACTCTCACAATCAAAGGCTACTTGAGTTGAGCAGTTCCTTCTTGCTCTAAGATACTGGCCTACTGGGATTCCTCTTTTAAGAGGTTGTGGATGGTAACTTGACCAGTGTAGGAGACTGTTAGTCGACGTTGGCTTTCTGTAAATTTCAGTTGATATACTCTCATCTTCTTGTAGAGTGAGTGATACATCTAGGAAGTTTAATTGACTTTTCTCTATTTCAGCTGTAAATTTTATTCCTATTGTGTTATCATTGAGATTCTTCACAAATTCGTGAAATTCATTTACTGTGCCATCCCAGAGAATTAGAACAGCGTCGATATAACGACCCCAATATGTGATGTGCTTGGTGAATTGACTGCTTGTGTCTGTAAATACTATCCCGTCTTCCCACCACCCTAAAAAAAGATTGGCGAAATTTGGTGCACATTTCGTACCCATAGCGGTACCAGTGATCTGTAAATAATATTGTCCATCAAAAATAATATATATTTCACAGCAGATCACGCTGTTCCATTGAAAAGAGTAAAACCCCAAACATAACATTATTTTTTCATTGTTTTAACTTTGAAAAAATAAAAAAAGGTTAATAAATGATTAGAGTTGAGCGAACACCTGGATGCTCGGGTTCGAAAAGTTCGGCCGAACTTCCCGGAAATGTTCGGGTTCGGGATCCGAACTCGACCGGAACTTCGCCCCGAACCCTATTGAAGTCAATGGGGACCTGAACTTTTCGGCACTAAAAAGGCTGTAAAATAGCCCAGGAAAATGTAGGTAAACAAATGTGGATAGGGAAATGAAAAAAAAAAAAAAAAAAAATTAAAATTAACCAATATCAATTGGAGAAAGGTCTCATGGCAGAGAATCAGGCTTCATGTCACCCACCACTGGAACAGGCCACTGTCAGATATTTAGGCCCCGGCACCCAGACAGAGGAGAGAGGTCCCATAGCAGAGATTCAGGCTTCATGTCATAGCAGAGGATCAGGCTTCACGTCACCCAACACTGGAACAGGCCACTTTCAAAAATTTAGGCGCCGGCACCCAGACAGAGGAGAGAGGTCCCATAGCAGAGAATCAGGCTTTATGTCATAGCAGAGAATCAGGCTTCACGTCACCCACCACTGGAACAGGCCACTGTCAGATATTTTTAGGCCCCGGCACACAGACAGAGGAGAGAGGTCCCATAGCAGAGATTCAGGATTCATGTCATAGCAGAGAATCAGGCTTCATGTCATAGCAGAAAATCAAGCTTCATGTCATAGCAGAGAATCAGGCTTCACGTCACCCACCACTGGAACAGGCCATTGTCAGATATTTAGGCCCCGGAACCCAGACAAAGGAGAGAGGTCGCATAGCAGAGAATCAGGCTTCATGTCATAGCAGACAATCAGGCTTCATGTCACCCACCACTGGAACAGGCCATTGTCAGATATTCTTAGGCCCCGGCACCCAGACAGCGGAGAGAGGTCTCATAGCAGAGATTCAGGCTTCATGTCATAGCAGACAATCAGGCTTCAAGTCATAGCAGAGAATCAGGCTTCATGTCAGAGCAGAGAATCAGGCTTCACGTCACCCACCACTGGAAAAGGCCATTGTCAGATATTTAGGCCCCGGAACCCAGACAGAGGAGAGAGGTTGCATAGCAGAGAATCAGGCTTCATGTCATAGCAGACAATCAGGCTTCATGTCACCCACCACTGGAACAGGCCATTGTCAGATATTCTTAGGCCCCGGCACCCAGACAGCGGAGAGAGGTCTCATAGCAGAGATTCAGGCTTCATGTCATAGCAGACAATCAGGCTTCAAGTCTTAGCAGAGAATCAGGCTTCATGTCAGAGCAGAGAATCAGGCTTCACGTCACCCACCACTGGAACAGGCCATTGTCAGATATTTAGGCCCCGTCACCCAGACAGGGGAGAGAGGTCCCATTGCAGAGAATCAGGCTTCATGGCATAGCAGAGAATCAGGCTTCACGTCACCCACCACTGGAAAAGGCCATTGTCAGATATTTAGGCCCCCGGCACCCAGACAGGAGAGAGAGGTCCCATTGCAGAGAATCAGGCTTCATGGCATAGCAGAGAATCAGGCTTCACGTCACCCACCACTGGAACAGGCCATTGTCAGATATTTAGGCCCCGGCACCCAGACAGAGGAGAGAGGTCCCTTTGCAGAGAATCAGGCTTCATGGCATAGCAGATAATCAGGCTTCATGTCACCCAACACTGGAACAGGCTATTGTCAGATATTTTTAGGCCCCGGCACCCAGACAGAGGAGAGAGGTCCCATAGCAGAGAATCAGGCTTCATGTCATAGCAGAGAATCAGGCTTCATGTCACCCAACACTGGAACAGGCCACTGTCAGATATTTTTAGGCCCCGGCACCCAGACAGAGGAGAGGTTCATTCAACTTTGGGTTGTCCCGCAATATAATGGTAAAATGAAAATAAAAAAAGGATTGAATGAGGAAGTGCCCTGGAGTACAATAATATATGGTTAAGGGGAGGTAGTTATAAATGTCTAATCTGCACAAGGGATGGACAGGTCCTGTTGGATCCATGCTTGGTTCATTTTATGAACGTCAGCTTGTCCACATTGGCTGTAGACAGGCGGCTGCGTTTGTCTGTAATGACGCCCCCTGCCGTGCTGAATACACGTTCAGACAAAACGCTGGCCACCGGGCAGGCCAGCACCTCCAAGGCATAAAAGGCTAGCTCTGGCCACGTGGACAATTTAGAGACCCAGAAGTTGAATGGGGCCGAACAATCAGTCAGTACGCGGAGGGGTGTGCACACGTACTGTTCCACCATGTTAGTGAAACGTTGCGTATCAGGTGGTGGTGCAGTTAGCTGTGGCGTGGTGACAAAACTTTTCCACATCTCTGCCATGCTAACCCTGCACTCAGAGGAGCTGGCCGTGACACAGCTGCCTTGGCGACCTCTTGCTCCTCCTGTGCCTTCGCCTTGGGCTTCCACTTGTTCCCCTGTGACATTTGGGAATGCTCTCAGTAGCGCGTCTACCAACGTGCGCTTGTACTCGTGCATCTTCCTATCACGCTCCAGTGCAGGAAGTAAGGTGGGCACATTGTCTTTGTAGCGTGGATCCAGCAGGATGGCAACCCAGTAGTCCGCACACGTTAAAATGTGGGCAACTCTGCTGTCGTTGCGCAGGCACTGCAGCATGTAGTCGCTCATGTGTGCCAGGCTGCCCAGAGGTAAGGACAAGCTGTACTCTGTGGGAGGCGTATCGTCATCGTCCTGCCTTTCCCCCCAGCCACGCACCAGTGATGGGCCCGAGCTCCGTTGGGTGTAACCCCGCTGTGACCATGCTTCATCCTCATCCACCTCCTCCTCGTCCTCCAGTAGTGGGCCCTGGCTGGCCACATTTGTACCTTGCCTCTGCTGTTGCAAAAAACCTCCCTCTGAGTCACTTCTAAGAGACTGGCCTGAAAGTGCTAAAAATGACCCCTCTTCCTCCTCCTCCTGGGCCACCTCCTCTTCCATCATCGCCCTAAGTGATTTCTCAAGGAGACATAGAAGTGGTATTATAACGCTGATAACAGCGTCATCGCCACTGGCCATGTTGGTGGAGTACTCGAAACAGCGCAACAGGGCACACAGGTCTCGCATGGAGGCCCAGTCATTGGTGGTGAAGTGGTGCTGTTCCGCAGTGCGACTGACCCGTGCATGCTGCAGCTGAAACTCCACTATGGCCTGCTGCTGCTCGCACAGTCTGTCCAGCATATGCAAGGTGGAGTTCCACCTGGTGGGCACGTCGCATATGAGGCGGTGAGCGGGAAGGCCGAAGTTACGCTGTAGAGCAGACAAGCGAGCAGCGGCAGGATGTGAACGCCGGAAGCGCGCACAGACGGCCCGCACTTTATGCAGCAGCTCTGACATGTCGGGGTAGTTGTGAATGAACTTCTGCACCACCAAATTCAGCACATGCGCCAGGCAAGGGATGTGAGTCAAACCGGCTAGTCCCAGAGCTGCAACGAGATTTCGCCCATTATCGCACACCACCAGGCCGAGCTTGAGACTCACCGGCAGCAACCACTCGTCGGTCTGTTGTTCAATACCACGCCACAACATATGAGTTTCAGAATGGCCTGCCGACGTTTACCCCGGGCTGTGCTGAAGTTGGTGGTGAAGGTGTGTGGCTGACTGGATGAGCAGGTGGAAGAAGAGGAGGAGGAAGCCGAGTAGGAGGAGGAGGCTACAGGAGGCAAAGAATGTTGCCCTGCGATCCTTGACGGCGGAAGGACATGCGCCAAACAGCTCTCCCCCTGGGGCCCAGTCGCCACTACATTTACCCAGTGTGCAGTTAGGGAGATATAGCGTCCCTGGCCGTGTTTACTGGTCCACGTATCTGTGGTTAGGTGGACCTTGCCACAGATGGCGTTGCGCAGTGTACACTTGATTTTATCGGATACATGGTTGTGCAGGGAAGGCACGGCTCTCTTGGAGAAGTAG
This sequence comes from Bufo gargarizans, assembly GCF_014858855.1. NCBI lineage: Eukaryota > Metazoa > Chordata > Amphibia > Anura > Bufonidae > Bufo > Bufo gargarizans. The sequence continues at coordinate 249,244 of NW_025334263.1, forward strand.
TGGCGGCTGGGAACAACATACTGTGGGAAAGCAAGTGACATGAGCTGTTTGAAGCTGTCTGTGTCCACCAGCCTGAATGACAGCATTCAGGGCCAGGGATCGAGGGTGGCTAGGTGGGAATTTACGCTTTCTCTCAAATATTTGTGAGATGGAGAGCTGAACGCTGCCGTGTGACATGGTTGAGATGCTTGGTGACAGAGGTGGTGGTGTTGGTGGTACATCCTCTGTTTGCTGGGCGGCAGGTGCCAACGTTCCTCCAGAGGCGGAGGAAGAGGCCGAGGCGGCAGCAGCAGAAGAGGTAGCAGGGGGAGTCTGAGTGAGTTCCTTGTTTTTAAGGTGTTTTTTCCACTGCAGTTCATGCTTTGCATGCAGGTGCCTGGTCATGCAGGTTGTGCTCAGGTTCAGAACGTTAATGCCTCGCTTCAGGCTCTGATGGCACAGCATGCAAACCACTCGGGTCTTGTCATCAGCACATTGTTTGAAGAACTGCCACGCCAGGGAACTCCTTGAAGCTGTCTTTGGGGTGCTCGGTCCCAGATGGCGGCGGTCAGTAGCAGGCGGACTCTCTTGGCGGCGGGTGTTCTGCTTTTGCCCACTGCTCCCTCTTTTGCTACGCTGTTGGCTCGGTCTCACCACTGCCTCTTCCTCCGAACTCTGAAAGTCAGTGGCACGACCTTTATTCCATGTGGGGTCTAGGACCTCATTGTCCCCTGCATCGTCTTCCACCCAGTCTTGATCCCTGACCTCCTGTTCAGTCTGCACACTGCAGAAAGACGCAGCAGTTGGCACCTGTGTTTCGTCATCATCAGAGACGTGCTGAGGTGGTATTCCCATGTCCTCATCATCAGGAAACATAATTCGTTGTGCGTCAGTGCATTCTATGTCTTCCACCGCTGGGGAAGGGCTAGGTGGATGCCGTTGGGAAACCCTGCCAGCAGAGTCTTCAAACAGCATAAGAGACTTCTGCATAACTTGAGGCTCAGACAGTTTCCCTGATATGCATGGGGGTGATGTGACAGACTGATGGGGTTGGTTTTCAGGCGCCATCTGTGCGCTTTCTGCAGAAGACTGGTTGGGAGATAATGTGAACGTGCTGCACTGGCCAATCACAGCCATGCCAATAGTAGGCATGGCTGTGACGGCCTCTTGGGGCAAGTAGTATGACGCTTGTTGATTGGCTGCTTTGCAGCCTTTCAAAAAGCGCCAAAAAAGCGCCGAACACCGAACCCGAACCCGGACTTTTCCGAAAATGTTCGGGTTCGGGTCCGTGTCACGAACACCCCAAAATTCGGTACGAACACGAACTATACAGTTCGGGTTCGCTCATCCCTATAAATGATGCCTTTATTTTCTGATAATCAGATTTAAATTTCAGAATTTGCCTGTGGATTTATGTGCGTTTCTGCAGCAAATCTGCACCAAAATCCACAATGTCTAACAGTAGTTTTTGGTGTGGATTTGACGCTCTTTCACCGCAGATCACACCGTTCCATTGAAAAGAGTGAAATCCACGGGTAAAACCCCAAACATAACTGACGTGCTATTAAATGTGAAAACCACAGGGCAGGTCAACTTTTTGCATGGAAAAATAATCTTCAAACTGTGCATGAGATTAGTGTTACCTCGCTGGTGCTGCACCACACGGGAATCCGGCTGGAAAAACCGCAGGTGGCCTCAGTGTTACACAGCATTAAAAAACATGATTATAAGCGCTTTTACACAAAATCGTATTTTCTTGCTCTGTCCGTTCCTTTTTTGCGGGCCGTATGTGGATTTATTCAGGGGGGTTTCCATATGTTTCCATGTGTTCCCCAAAAAAAGAACATGTCCTATTATTGTCCGCATTGCGGATAAGGATAGGACTGTTCTATTAGGAGCCGACCGTTCCACAAAGTACAGAATGCACACAGCCGGTATCCATGTTTTGCGGATCCTTAATTTTCAGACTGCAAAACATCCTACGGTTGTGTGCATGAGCCCTAATTCTGAGCGATCCTGTCAGAGGAGCGGCGGTCAGAGCGGGACCTCTCACTGACACATGATGTGGGTGTCTGGCCTAACTTTCACATATCGGGGAAGAGACTGTGTGTGGGAGAAGTCTGTCCCCCTCCCCATTGTGCTGATGTGACATGCTCACAGAGAGGTCAGGAGAGATCGCCCGACGTGTATCCTGCGGTATAGGACAGAATCGGGGCAGGACCTCATGTAGTTGGGATCAGTGGGGCACATTCACTGTAGTGTTTGCACCTGTTTTTAGGTATAAAAATGCTGTTTTAGACAGTGTCATACTAAAAATGCGCCTATTTTGGAGGCTTTTGCACCTAATTCGCCTGTTTTGATTTTTTAGACTAAATCAGAAGTTTACTAACTTTTGCGTGTATTTTCAGAATTATTTATGTAGGTGTGTCTTTTTTTAACCTGAATTAGTCACAAAAACAGTCCTATTCCTGCTCCACTCCAGGGCTGGCCTACTTCTCCTCGTCAGTTTTGAGTACTGAGTTGCACCACATTTTGCCTAAACAAGTCGCACTTTCATGGAGACGTGCACCTACTTTCAGCTCACTAGCGCCACTTTTTCATGTGCATGCTAATTAGACCGATCTTAGTGAATATGAACCTGTCATACTGAAAAACAACCACCAGAGGTCAGACTAATGCCAATACGTCTAATTAATGAAGTACAGTGCAACTTTTTTGAAATACTTGGCAAAATAAATTTGCCTGTCTAATTTTATTTATAAAAGCAGACGAGATTGATAAATGGGCCCCAGCATGTGGAGGATCACTGTGGCACAATTAGCAAGCTCGCCTGTTTTTATATATAAAATTAGCAAAATTTCTTCATCTGACTTTCTTTTGCCAAGTATTTATTAAAGTCACTCAGCCGTTGATGTATTAGACTCTGTGTATTGCTACTAGTCTGACCTCTGGTGGTGGTTTTATAGTTAGACAGGTTTCTATTCACTAAGACTGGTCAAATTAGTATGCGCATGAAAAAGGTGCGCATCTCCCTTTGTCAGTTTTCCATGGTAAAGTGCGTCTTTTTTTGCATTAAATGTCACACTTTTTTCATTGAAAACTGACAAAGAAAAATACGCCAGGCCTGGAGTAGAAATTAGACTGTTTTTGCAACAAATTCAGGTTAAAAAAGTCTGAAACTTCTAAATTAGTCTAATACTTCGAAATAGTGGCAAGAGGCACAAAAGCCTACAAAACAAGCACAATTTTAATAGTAAATGTAAAAAAAAAAAAATAAGACTGCCTGAAACAGCATTTTTACACCTAAAAACAAATATAAACACTATAGTAAATTTATTCCACCATCTTCTCATTTGGTTGTATTGTGGGGTCGAATGCTGAGAGTGGGTGACAACAACTACATCTCAGGGTAGTGACGGCAGTGTCTAGGTAATCAGCTGCTGATACCACACAGTGGAGATGTTATGTGATAGCAGGTAGTCGTGGCCGAGTGGTTAAGGCGATGGACTTGAAATCCATTGGGGTTTCCCCGCGCAGGTTCAAATCCTGCCGACTACGATTTTTATTTACACACAAAAATAAAAAATGGTTAGGACTGTATCACTGATTTTATATTCTGCTCTTGGGTTTTTACACCCCAGCTGCATTATCTTGCACTTATCAACATTAAATTTTATTTGCCAGAGTTCTGACCATTCCTCTAGTTTTCTTAAATCCTTTTCCATTTGGTGTATCCCTCCAGGAACATCAAACCTGTTATAAATCTTTGTGTCATCAGCAAAAAGACACACCTTACCATTGAGGCCTTCTGCAATTTCGCTGATAAAGATATTAAACAATATGGGTCCCAGAACAGATCCCTGAGGTACCCCACTGGTAACAAGACCATGGTCTGAATATACTCCATTGACTACAACCCTCTGTTGTCTGTCCCTCAGCCACTGCCTAATCCATTCAACAATATGGGAGTCCAAGCCCAATGACTGCACTTTATTGATAAGCCTTCTATGTGGGACAGTATCAAGAGCCTTACTAAAGTCTAGATAAGCAATGTCTACTGCACCTCCTCCATCTATTATTTTAGTCACCCCATCAAAAAATCTATAAGATTAGTTTGACATGATCTCCCTGAAGTAAACCCATGCTGCTTTTCATCTTTAAATCCATGGGACTTTAGATGGTCCACAATCCTCTCCTTAAGTATGGTTTCCATTAATTTCCCCACTATTGATGTCCGGCTTACTGGCCTATAGTTGCCCGATTTCTCCCTACTACCTTTCTTGTGAATGGGCACAACATTTGCTAATTTCCAATATTTTAGAACGACTCCTGTTACCATTGATTGGTTAAATAAATCTGTTAATGGTTTTGCTAGTTCACCGCTGAGCTCTTTTAATAGCTTTGGGTGTATCCCATCAGGCCCCTGTGACTTATTTGTATTAATTTTAGACAGTTGACTTAGAACCTCTTCCTCTGTAAAGACACATGCATCAAAAGATTCATTAGTCTTCTTTCCTAACTGAGGTCCTTTTCCTTCATTTGCCTTTGTAAAAACTGAACAGAAGTATTCATTGGGGCAGTCAGCTAGTTCTTTATCTTCTTCCATATACCTTCCTTATTTTGTTTTTAATTTGGTAATTCCTTGTTTTAGTTTCCTTTTTTCATTTATGTATCTGAAGAATGCCTTATTGCCTTTTTTCACTGACTGAGCTAATTTCTCTTCTGCCTGTGCTTTAGAAGCTCTTATAACTTGTTTGGCCTCTAACTGCCTAATCTTATAAATTTCCCTATAATCCTTGTTTTGTTTTGTTCCCTATCTTTTTGTTTTTAATGATTTTGGCCACTTCTGCCGAGTACCACAGTGGTCTCTTCCCGTTTTGCTTTTACTGACAAGCCTAATGCAATTTTCTGCTGCCTTCAATAGTGCCACTTTTAAGTAGTCCCATTTCTCCTGGACCCCAATGAAACTGTTCCAATCTGATAGGGACTCGTATACCACTAATCTAATTTTGGAAAAGTCAGTTTTTCTAAAATCTAAAACTTTTGTTTTTGTGTGGTGTGACCTCCTTCCGGGTTGGCTTCTCAACTACTTACTGTAGAGATAATCCCAGTAGGTACTTCTGGCAGAACTAGCTATTTCGGTTTTCCAGTTAACATCAGGAAGATTAAAGGGGTTCTTCACTTTCATTTAACTGATGATCTATCCTCTAGATAGATCATCAGCTTCTGATCGGCCGGGGTCCGACACCCGGGACCCCCGCCAATCAGCTGTTTGAGAAGGCAGCGGCGCTCCAGCAGCGCCGCGGCCTTCTCACTGTTTACCGCCGGGCCGCCCACCCACTGACGTCACGACTTGTATCAACTAGAGTGGGCGCGGCTAAGCTCCATTCAAGTGAACAGAGCTTAGCCGCGCCCACTCTAGTTGATACTAGTCGTGACGTCAGTGGGCGGGCGGCCCGGCGGTAGACAGTGAGAAGGCCGTAGCGCTGCTGGAGCGCCGCTGCCTTCTCAAACAGCTGATCGGCGGGGGTCCCGGGTGTCGGACCCCGGCCGATCAGAAGCTGATGATCTATCCAGAGGATAGATCATCAGTTAAATGAAAGTGAAGAACCCCTTTAATGTCTCCCATAATGATAACTTCCCCTTTCAATGTCATTTTAGCCATTTCCTCAAGTAGTAGATCATCTAATTCTTTGACTTGGCCAGGTGGTTTGTAAAGAGCTGCTCTACTTGTCAGGACTCATGATCTAAATATAGGTGAATCTCTGTGGGAAAGGAGATGATGAGGAGACATGAGAGGAGGGTGAGGGGTAGCTAATGAGCAGCAGCATTTGTTTACAGCCTCCACAGCAGCACATTACCACAGCCTGTCCTGTCCGACCTCTCGGTACTTCATGTCTCCTTATAATTCCTACAGAGGTTCAGCTAAATGTCTTATCATCTGTATTCAGGATCATAATCCCTCACAAGTAGAGAGGATGAGGCAGCTCTTTACCTCAGTGTTGTAAAGTAACGTCCTCATGTATGATCAGGACAGGTTTTGTGTGCTCTAATGGAACAGCGGCCATTTTGTTTCCCCTGATGATTGCTCACCAGATAATACGAGCCATTATAAATAATGAAAGGTATTTGAGAATATGTTTATAATAAAGTAATATTCAAGTATTTTCTTTTTCTTAATTCCTGGAGAACCTCGTTAAAGGGCTTCTGTCACCCCACTAAAGTCATTTTTTTTTTTTTGGGCAAGTTACATTCCTTATAGCGCGATATATGAAAATAAAATGGTGTAACTTACTTTCATTCCGCCGTTTCTTATAAAAAAGAAGTTTTATAATATGTAAATAAGGTCTCTACCAGCAAGTAGGGCGTCTACCTGCTGGTAGCCGCCGCAAAAAACCGCCCCCTCGTCGTGTTGATTGACAGGGCCAGCCGCGATCTCCTCCTCCGGCCGGCCCTGTCAGCATTTTAAAAATCGCGCGCCTCTGTTCATTCGGCGCAGGCGCTCTGAGATGAGGAGGCTCGTCTCCTCAGAACTCCCTCAGTGCGCCTGTGCCGATGACGTCTTCTCTTTCGGTGATGTCATCGGCGCAGGCGCACTGAGGGAGTTCTGAGGAGACGAGCCTCCTCATCTCAGAGTGCCTGCGCCGAATGAACAGAGGCGCACGATTTTTTAAATGCTGACAGGGCCGGCCGGAGGAGGAGATTGCGGCTCGCCCTGTCAATCAACACGACGAGGGGGCGGTTTTTTGCAGCGGCTACCAGCAAGTAGACCCCTACTTGCTGGTAGAGACCTGATTTACATATTATAAAACTTTTATAATATAAGTTTTTATAAGAAACGGCTGAATGAAAGTAAGTTACACCATTATAGTTTTATATATCGCACTATAAGGAATGTAACTAGCCCAACAACAAAAAAATATGACTTTAGTGGGGTGACAGAAGCCCTTTAAGTATATGGCAGGGACAGCGTGAGACCTGGTGATGATGGAATCTGAAGAGTGTGTTGTTTTCTGTAACTCCCATATGGTCTAGCGGTTAGGATTCCTGGTTTTCACCCAGGCGGCCCGGGTTCGACTCCCGGTATGGGAAGTTGAGTTTTTTGTTTCTTTCTATTATATCCGGATATTGGTGATGTCTCGCAGTTTTATCACCATTGTAATACCTCCTATCAGTGCGTTTTGCAGGTTCACGGATACTACGTACATGTTCTATGGACACATAGGACATACCAGTGGTGTGAACAACAGGTTAGCTGCAGCATGCAAGCCTTCGATAGCTCAGCTGGTAGAGCGGAGGACTGTAGAGGAGTGCAGACATCCTTAGGTCGCTGGTTCAATTCCGGCTTGAAGGACTTCTCTATTAATCATAATGATTTTTTGGCATTAGACCACATAATAATTTCATCCCCATGCTTCGTTTTCTGACCCTCTCCAAATGATGAACGGGTCGTCTAGAAATCTTTTATATTAGGCGATCAGAGGGGAGAATTTCTGGGACTGTGCAATGTGGACAAGTTCAAAGCCGCCCATGAAGAGATTTGCATAACTTGGTGCTACTCTTGTCCCCATCGCAGAGCCCGTGTCTCCTGATACAAGGTGTCACTGAAGGAAAGAAATTGTTGTGTAGTATTAATTCAATTCCTTTGATTAGGAAAAGGAGAAATATATAAAATGGAAAGCCTAATCCTAGCGTGTCCAGACACTTCAACCACCAGCACAACTGCGGCATATCACCGCTAAAACTGACCGCCATTGATTGGACTCCAACAACTAATAGGTAGGGAATCCTATTGGATTTTTCGATTGCAGACATTGGCACCAGAGGGTCTGGACGAGACCATTGAAAACACTAAATGATCAACCAAACCGCACATATCGCCTCTCATTTCTTATCTATATATATTTTTATCCATTTTAATTAAAAAAAAGGTAAATAAATGATGCCATAATTTCCTGATAATCAGATTAAAATTTCAGAATTTGCCTGCGGATTTATGTGCGTTTCTGCAGCATATTTGCACCACAATCCACAATGTCTAACAGTAGTTTTTGGTGTGGATTTGACGCTCTTTCACCGCAGATCACACCGTTCCATTGAAAAGAGTGAAATCCACAGGTAAAACCCCAAACATAATTGACGTGCTATTAGGTGTGAAAACCACAGGGCAGGGCAATTTTTGCATGGAAAAAAAATCTGCAAACTGTACATGAGATTAGTGTTACCTCGCTGGTGCTTGCACTACACAGGGATCCGGCTGGAAAAACCGCAGGTGGCCTCAGTGTTAGGGCTTGTTCACATGACCGTATGGCTTTTTCTGTGTTTTGCGGACCGTTTTTCACGGATCCGTTGTTCTGTTTTTTGTTTCCGTTGTGTTTCCATTTCTGTTCAGTTTTTCCAGTATGGCATATACAGTATACATTGATTACATAGAAAAGATGGGGAAAACCCTCAGCCGTGCGATGATGGAAGATGGTCGCTGCTCGACCAGGACGACAGGATTAGGGAGCAGGTCACCTCCTAAAGCGTCCCTAACCTGACCCTAACTCCTAGCTGCATGGGCCGACCTTTAAGGTAGGAGGACCCATGCTCAGGAACCTCGGAGCCCTAACTCACCCTCCGACCGGTCCCTGGACTAGGAGTCAGGGTAAGACAACCTGTTCCTTCTGGATACGGAGGAACAGGAGTCTCACTGGCCAAGCTGCAAGGAAGGGAGAACGAATACAGCCTATGGCAATGGCAGGTACTTGCCACAAACATAACACTCACCTGCCACAGACACAAAGCCTGGAACCCATGTGGAAGTACTGCTATCCACAAACACAAGGACTCAGCACACAACAAAAATCACACGGGAACCCAGGACCATAGGTGCAATAAACAAGCATAAAACCAAACACATCTTCTAGACACCAAACAACATTATATTTTTGCTATGACCAGAAGGATGGCCCCCACTGGCAGTTGGTAAGTAACCAGGAGGATGTCTCCAGCCAGCATGGCTGAAGCACCCTCTCTGGCTACTGCCTACAACTGAGGCTATATAGGGCCAAGAGGCCACACCCAACAATCAGACACACCCCGTGACTCACACACACAGAAAGGGAGTTAACCTTTCCAAAACCACAGAAGGGAAAACACAACATAAAGGGGAAGTGTCCAAAGAACGAACACACTATGGCTGTTGCCGCAGGCAACGACATGGGTGGCAACCGTGTCCTGGGAGTCAGCCTGAAGGCTGGGACACTGCCACCACATGTACACATAATGACCAAACGTTGCCACGGGCAACCACAGTGAGGGGATGATGTGAGTGCACACCACACATAAACCAGAGTGCACACAGACATACCAAAAGTGCCTACAAACACGCACACAACTACAAGGGAACCGCACACATAGCTGTTGTCCGCTGTTGAGGCCTACAACATTATGCCTCCAGGTGCGGTTGACACTACAACCCAAACCGCGGGCAACTGTATGCGGCTCCCAAGGAGTCACGGCCATAACATGGTCGTGACACATTGGGCTGGGCATAACATTTTCAATAGATGGTTCCGCAAATGGAACGGATACGGAAGACATACGGATGCATTTCCGTATGTTTTCCTTTTTTTGAGGACCCATTGACTTGAATGGAGCCACGGACCGTGATTTGCAGACAAGAATAGGACAAGTTTTAAAATCTAGCAGAACGGAATTGCGTACATACGGAAACGGAAGTATATAACGTTTTTTTGGTGGACCCATTGAAATGAATGGTTCCGTATACGGACCGTATATGGAACGCAATAAACGGCCCGTATACGGAACGCAAAAAACGTTGGTGTGAATGAGCCCTTAAACAGCATTAAAAAACATGATTATAAGGGCTTATACACACAAACATATTTTTTTGCTTTGTCTGTTCCTTTTTTGCGGGCCGTTCTATTTTTGGGGGTTTCCATATGTCCCCCAAAAATAAAACATGTTCTATTATTGTCCGCATTGCGGACAAGGATAGGACTGTTCTATTAGGGGCCGACCATTCCACAAAATACAGAATGCACACAGCCGGTATCCATGTTTTGCGGATCCGCAATTTGCAGACTGCAAAACATCCAACGGTTGTGTGCATGAGCCCTAATTCTGAGCGATCCTGTCAGAGGAGCGGCGGTCAGAGCTGGACCTCTCACTGACACATGATGTGGGTGTCTGGCCTTACTTTTACATATCGGGGAAGAGACAGTGTGGGAGAAGTCTGTCCCCCTCCCCATTGTGCTGATAAGACATGCTCACAGAGAGGTCAGGAGAGATCGCCCGACGTGTATCCTGCGGTATAGGACGGAATCGGGGCAGGACCTCATGTAGTTGGGATCAATTGGGCACATTTACTGTAGTGTTTGCACCTGTTTTTAGGTATAAAAATGCAGTTTTAGACAGTGTCATACTGAAAATGTGCCTGTTTTGGAGGCTTTTGCGCCTCATTTGTCTGTTTTTATTTTTTTGACCAATTCAGAAGTTTTCTAACTTCTGCGTCTATTTTCTGACTTATTTATGTAGGTGCGTCTTTTTTTAACCTAAATTAGTCACAAAAACTGTCCGATTTCTGCTCCACTCCAGGGCTGGCCTACTTCTTCTCGTCAGTTTTGAGTACTGAGTTGCACCACATTTTGCCTAAACAAGTCGCACTTTCATGGAGCCGTGCACCTACTTTCAGCTCACTAGCGCCACTTTTTCATGTGCATGCTAATTAGACCGATCTTAGTGAATATGAACCTGCCATACTGAAAAACAACCACCAGAGGTCAGACTAATGCCAATACGTCTAATTCATGAAGTACAGTGCTACTTGGCAAAAGAAAGAGAGATGAAGAAAATTTGCCTGTCTAATTTTATTTATAAAAGCAGACGAGCTTGATGAAAGTGCCCCAGCGTGTGGAGGATCACTGTGGCACAATTATCAAGCTCGCCTGTTTTTATATATAAAATTAGACAGGCAAATTTTCTTCATCTGACTTTCTTTTGCCAAGTATTTATTAAAGTCACACAGCCGTTGATGTATTAGACTCTGTGTATTGCTACTAGTCTGACCTCTGGTGGTGGTTTTATAGTTTGACAGGTTTCTATTCACTAAGACTGGTCAAATTAGTATGTGTATGAAAAAAGTTGCACATCTCCCTTTGTCAGTTTTCCATGGTAAAGTGCGTCTTTTTTTTGCATTAAATGTCACACTTTTTTCATTGAAAACTGACAAAGAAAAATACGCCAGGCCTGGAGTAGAAATTAAACTGTTTTTGCGACAAATTCAGGTAAAAAAAAGTCTGAAACTTCTAAATTAGTCTAATACTTCAAAATAGTGGCAAGAGGCACAAAAGCCTACAAAACAAGTACAATTTTTATAGTAAATGTGACAAAAAAATTAAGACTTTCCAAAACAGCATTTTTACACCTAAAAACAAATATAAACACTATAGTAAATTTATTCCACCATCTTCTCATTTGGTTGTATTGTGGGGTCGAACGCTGAGAGTGGGTGACAACAACCACATCTCAGGGTAGTGACGGCAGTGTCTAGGTAATCTGCTGCTGATACCACATCGTGGAGATGTTATGTGACAGCTGGTAGTCGTGGCCGAGTGGTTAAGGCGATGGACTTGAAATCCATTGGGGTTTCCCCGCGCAGGTTCAAATCCTGCCGACTACGGTTTTTATTTACACACAAAACTAAAAAATGGTGATGAAGGTTGCCAGCCATCCAGAAATTTCTGGACAGTCCATAAAATAGGAAACTTTTTTCCTGTACCCATGAAAAAAACTAGATTTCCATAGCCTGTCCTGTCCGTCCTCTCTGTACTTCATATCTCCTAAAGAAGTAAATTCCTACAGAGATTCAGCTCAAGTTCTAAACTCACAGAAAATAGGAGTAAACGCCCAGGGACATAAACAATAAATCACGTAAAGGAAACCCCTAAAATTACATTTTTACTGGATACAATTAAAAAACGAAATATATAAATTCCCAAAACTGACATCAATATAAGATATGTATATCCTGAGCCCACACAATGGATTAATGTGTAGGCACAATTACCAAGAGATTAGCACGGGCAATGGGATAATAATCAACTGCATATGGTATATAGCGTTATATTGCAGAAGACCACGGTTGTGACCATGACTCATGGTTAGTTGATATCAGTCACTGGGTGCCAGGCAGTCCTCAGGGGTAGCAACCAACAAATGGGGTGGGAAAGATATAAAATCCCTAGGGTGACCCTACAAGTATCCCTGGCTGAAAGCAGAGCACCTGCCCCGGTGACTAAACCCTGACAAGTCCTGGATGTCCCTGCTAATATCTTCTCTTACCAACGCGTTTCTCCAGGTGGTGTTATCCACGTGGTTCATCAGGGGAAAGAAACTTGCAGCGAGTATGAGATAAACAGTCTCTAAATCATAAGATCTGTTTGTAGATACACAATCTATGTAGACATCAGGATAAAAAGAGCGTAAGATAGTCGTATACGGAAAAATTCCATTCTTGGCTATGCTGGATATACAGGGTTCCAAGCCCATACACTTGCTTGAGTCCCATTTATTACACAGAATTTAGATATATATAACACAGAACAAATTCCAGCAACATAGCTACAGAAAGCACGAGAATGAGATCTGTTCATTGAGACCCAGAGGACCCATGGCGAATCCACTGGGCCTGCTTACACAGAATGCTTTTGTCCCAGTCCCCTCCTCTTGGCGATTTACGCACCAACTTGATCACCTGAAATCGCAAGACTCCAAAATTACCGGAATGATAGTCCCAAACATGTCTTGCTATCGGCTTGTCCCTCCGATTCTTTATGTCATCAATGTGGTCCCCCACCATCCGACGTAATTCTCTCTTCTTAGTGGACATGGACAGGTACACAGATATACAACACCCTGAGTTCTACAATTAGCAAAAGTCTCTCATAAGACAGGTTTTACTGGTAGAGAGACTCTGGAAACGTGTGGATTTCCAAATAAAGGGACAACAAATACAGTCCTGTCCACACCTGAAAGTTTCACAGGATTTTCTACTAAGCCACATGTCCGTCTGAGAGGGTGCTTTGTAATGACTGTACTAGTCGGTCCCTGAGGGACCTATCCAGTTACATTTTAGGGGTTTCCTTTCTGTGATTTAAAGTTCTTATCATCTGTATTCAGGATCATAATCCCCGACAAGTAGAGAGGATGCGGCAGCTCAGTGTTGTAAAGTAACTTGTCCTCATGTATGATCAGGACAGGTTTTGTGTGCACTAATGGGACAGCGGCCATTTTGTTTCCCCTGATGATTGCCCACCAGACAAAACGAGCCATTGTAAATAATGAAAGGTATTTGAGAATATATTTATAATAAAGTAATATTTAAGTATTTTAATTTTCTTAATTCCTGGACAACCTCTTTAAGTATATGGTAGGGGCAGCGTGAGCCCTGGTGATGATGGAATCTGAAGAGTCTTGTTTTTCTCATACATGGTATTGTCTTCTATAACTACCAAATGGTCTAGCGGTAAGGATTCCTGGTTTTCACCCAGACGGTCCAGGTTTGATTTCTAATATGGGAAGTTGAGTTCTTATGTTTCTTTCCCTTTAAACCTTCTATTGCATCCTGATATCTGTGACGCCTCGCAGTTTTATCACCAGGGTAATACCTCCCATCAGTGCGTTTTGCAAATACCAGTGGTGAGAACAACAGGTTAACTGCATAATGCAAGCCTTCGATAGCTCAGTTGGTAGAGCGGAGGACTGTAGAGGAGTGCAGACATCCTTAGGTCACTGGTTCGATTCCGGTTCGAAGGACTTCTCTTTTAATCATAATGATTTTTTTTTGCATATGACCACATAATAATATCTAGACTTCTAGAATAAGTAGATAGATATGAAATCACAATTTTGTTTAGTTTTTTCCATGGGGAATAAATCCTCCTCATTTTCCAAATGCGGCTCTTCTATTCAGGTAATTACGGTACCTCACTTACATACAGCAGATAAAGGATTATCCAGAGCTAAGTTCAGGGACAATGGTGACCTGTCACAGAGTTTACTGCAGTCTATCGCGCCAGCTCCGCTCAGCTTTACTGTATATTATATGGGTGATCAAAGGACCATATGGTTAAATCTACCATGGAGAAAATTAATATAAAATGAAAAACAAGAATTCAACTAAAACAGCCCAAAAAACGAAACAAAACTCGAACCATAAGTTGATCACATTTATGATCCCCTATGATGAACATTGTTAAAAATTGCTTTGCTTGGTTCATTCTTCCGCCCAAAAAACACAATAAAAAGTTATCAGTCGAACTAACCCCAAAATGGCACCAATAAAGAATACAACTCAATCCCTAAAAACAAGCCCCAAACAGCTGTTGACAGACAATAAAAATGCTCTTGGTGTTTGAACGAGGTGACAAAAAAGTGATTTTCATAGAAAAAGGTTCCCTTTAAGTAATAGTGCTATTAACCACTTCAACCCCCCTAGCTAAAACCCCCTTAATGACCAGAGCACTTTTTACACTTCTGCACTACACTACTTTCACCGTTTATTGCTCGGTCATGCAACTTACCACCCAAATGAATTTTACCTCCTTTTCTTCTCACTAATAGAGCTTTTATTTGGTGGTATTTCATTGCTGCTGACATTTTAACTTTTTTTGCTATTAATCGAAATTTTACGATTTTTTTTACAAAAAAATTTCATTTTTCACTTTCAGTTGTAAAATTTTGCAAAAAAAACGACATCCATATATAAACTTTTCGCTACATTTATTGTTCTACATGCCTTTGATAAAAAAAAATGTTTGGATAAAAAAAATGGTCTGGGTAAAAGTTATAGCGTTTACAAACTATGGTACAAAAATGTGAATTTCCGCTTTTTGAAGCAGCTCTGACTTTCTGAGCCCCTGTCATGTTTCCTGAGGTTCTACAATGCCCAGACAGTACAAACACCCCACAAATGACCCCATTTCGAAAAGTAGACACCCTAAGGTTTTCGCTTATTTTTTGTCACAAGTTAGCGGAAAATGATGATTTATTTTTTTATTTTATTTTTTCTTACAAAGTCTCATATTCCACTAACTTGTGACAAAAAATAAAAACTTCCATGAACTCACTATGCCCATCACGAAATACCTTGGGGTGTCTTCTTTCCAAAATGGGGTCACTTGTGGGGTAGTTGTACTGCCCTGACATTTTAGGGGCCCTAATGCGTGAGAAGTAGTTTGAAATCAAAATCTGTAAAAAATGACCGGTGAAATCCAAAAGGTGCTCTTTGGAACGTGGGGCCCTTTGCCCACCTAGGCTGCAAAAAGTGTCACACATGTGGTATCGCCGTACTCAGGAGAAGTTGGGGAATGTGTTTTGGGGTGTCATTTTACATATACCCATGCTGGGTGAGAGAAATATCTTGCCAAAAGACAACTTTTACCATTTTTTTATACAAAGTTGGCATTTGACCAAGATATTTCTCTCACCCAGCATGGGTATATGTAAAATGACACCCCAAAGCAGATTGCCCAACTTCTCCTGAGTACGGCCATACCAGATGTGTGACAATTTTTTGCAGCCAAGGTGGGCAAAGGGGTCCACATTCCAAAGAGCACCTTTCAGATTTCACCAGCCATTTTTTTACACATTTTGATTTCAAACTACTTCGCACACATTAGGGCCCCTAAATTGCCAGGGCAGCATATGTGTTTTGCGGATCCGATCAATGTATCGGTGGATCCGTAAAAATCATACGGACGTCTGAATGGAGCCTTACAGGGGGGTGATCAATGACAGGGGGGTGATCAATGACAGGGGGGTGATCAGGGAGTCTGTATGGGGTGATCAGGAGTTCATAAGGGGTTAATACGTGACGGGGGGGTGTAGTGTAGTGGTGTTTGGTGCTACTTATTACACAGCTACCTGTGTCCTCTGGTGGTCGATCCAAACAAAAGGGACCACCAGAGGACCAGGTAGCAGGTACATTAGACGCTGTTATCAAAACAGCGTCTAATATACTTGTTAGGGGTTAAAAAAATTGCATCTCCAGCCTGCCAGCGAACGATCGCCGCTGGCAGGCTGGAGATCCACTGGCTTACCTTCCGATCCCGTGAATGCGCGCGTTCACAGGAAATCTTGGCTCA